>NC_137892.1:27093075-27375022 GCF_963455335.1 Martes martes
AAATTTGGTGGGTTTGTGTTCATCATGAGCAGCAGAAAAAGATTTCTGGAAAGTATTCTTCAAAGAAATATTTTCACCTGGGAATCTAAAAGGATAGAAAAGAATAACATGTTTTTCTCATCATTTATTCCTTCTCTATGGAACTTTAATTATGATATTTAATCATAAAACCAATTAGTAATAAAATTTTTCAAGAGATTGACAAAAATATCCCAAAACAGGTCTGAGCTCGGCTTCTAAGATATGCTTTTTAATAGTCTTTTATGATATAAATATATTGAAATTTATATTGAAATGGGAATAATTATATAATAAAATACATTGAAATAATTAAAAATATATTATTAATATTTTGAAATAGTACTACATAGTAACTTTGCTGTTATAAATAATATCCTTCATAAACCATAATTTCTATCATTATTAAATTAGGTGATTATATTTATTTTAAGTGAATTAAAACTAATGGACAAAATAATTGAAAAATACCCTTTTTTCAAGCTGATGTCATTCTGTATGGGCATATAAATATGTTAAAAAATGCAGCTTAAGGTAATAATTAGAATAGTTTTTTTGCTGTGTGAATGCCGATGTTCCATGAGTAAGAGAAGTTCCATGTTTTATTTACATCTATAGTCAATTTTCTTAGAGAATTTCACCAAGTAAATTTTTCCAGTGTCTATATATTATGGAGGGACATTTTTTCTTTTTAAGATTTTTTAAATTTATTTATTTGACAGAGAGAGATCACAAGTAGGCAGAGGGAAGGCAGAGAGAGAGGGGGAAGCAGGCTCCCGCTGAGCAGAGAGCCCGATGAGGGGCTCGATCCCAGCACCCTGAGATCATGACCTGAGCTGAAGGCAGAGGCTTCACTCACTCATGGAGGGACTTTTACCAACTCTTTTAGAGTCCTTCTTTTAGAAGGTAAAGTTTACAGGTCCCATTTAGATAGTAGATACATACTCTTTTTTTCTATGTAAAAGTGTCAAAATCTTAACAAGTGGACAGGTGCATTTTACCTATAAAAATGAATAAAAATATTGATCAGTCACAAAAAAATATTTTAAGATTTCCTTAAACTGATTTTGATAATACTCTTTTAGTTCATGTACGTTGTTCTTCTGTTGTCACTTTTGTCTGACTGAAACATACTTCTGAACGTTGTGAATGAATCAAACACAACAGAACATAGCATTAGGCAAAGCTGGACCTGCGGTTGGGGTTATTTTGAATTTCATTGTAAAGATGTGGGGTGGGACAAATGTAAGTGTCCTTGGGATGGTCTTGCAGGGTCATCTTCAGGGACATGTGAAACTTACTGTTGCTTAAGACCCTGTGTTCAGAAGTACCTCTCACTGCATCTACACCCACCTACACTTAGGGCTCAATGTTCTACTGTCAAGGCCTTGATATTTTTAACTTTAAATTTGTGTTTTGTAAGTGAAGGTCCATGGGATAGTGAAGAATGCCTTGGGGGGCTTGAAGCTTTTCCTCAGGGCTCATTCTACCTTCACCATGCACATGGATGGATGAGCTCCTGGCTACCCATTTGCCCTTTATATACCAAGAGATCACTGGTGCCCTCTCCATGGAGGCCAATGGTGGCAGCCTGGTGTTGTGTCCTGAGTTACAGGGTGGAAACTGTACAAGGTCTGCACTCAACCTCTGCCTGAAAAAGCATGATATTGGAGAGTAAATTTAAAAAAAAAAGAAACAGAGTGATTAGGTAAAAAAGGAAAAAACTTTTTTTCCTGCCTTTTGAACAAGTTCCAGCTTTTCATTCTTCCCTGGACCTTGTAAATTTTGTAGCTGGCCTTGATCATTTGGAACTCATGTTGTTGAAAGTTATTGTCTGATGTGCTAGCTCATCAGAGCTAGGTGAGAAGGGCAATTCTAAGGTGCATGCTATTTCAAGGTACAGGATATTTATTTTAGAAAATGGCCCTCTGGCCTTAAACTCTTGAGTATCATCTTCTCTAGGCTGTTGCTTTGTCAGACACATGTACACTTACTAAATATCCTCAATGCAGCCAGTGCTTCGTACAGATTTTTTATGTGTGTGTGTGTTCATGAATACAGAGATTCCTCAGGGAATATCTGTACAGCTCCTGGTCTCAGGAAAGCAGAGTGGCTGCCAGGGAGTCTCACTTAGGTTTTAGAAAATGTCATCGATAATTCATGACAAGAAATGAGTTCTGTCAATTCAGAACACGGTGCTAGAATTAGCAGTGTCCTTTCCCTCACATTAAAATAATTATTTTCAAGGTGATTTTCTCAACATTCATAACTTGTGAAGCATGAAATGAAATGTTTTTCCAAAGTAGCTAAATGTGTAATAGGACTTAAAGATTACAATGAAGTGCATCCCTAATTGGCTTTTTCCTAATTTGATCGTAGGTATTAAATTATATATGTATCATATATCAGTATGAGAACTAAAGCAAATTTCCTATAACTTGGAACCAATACATGGATGTATAAAATTCACCGAATAGGTGTGAGGAAATAGCATATGATGTTTTCATTTATTTATTTTTAAAGATTTATGTATTTATTTGAGAGAGACAGAGACAGAGCATGAACAGGGGGAGGGGCAGAGGGAGAGACAGAATCTCAAGCATACTCCATGTGGAGCATGAAGTTAGAGGTGGGGCTCCATCTCACACCCCCAAGATCATGACCTGAGCCAAAAATTGAGACTTGGACACTTACCCGACTGAGTCACCCAGGTACCCACACGCAATGTTTTTAAGAATGCATCCAGGCCTTTATATCTGACTAGCTAGAGTACTTAACCTACAATTTTTTCAAACTGGTAACATATTACCTCCCTATCTTTTAAGAACCAGATTAAGTATAATTTTTTTTTTAGATTAAGTGTAATTTTTTTCATTGAAAGTTCTTTGAAGTGTTCTTTTTCACATCTCAAGGAAACTCTGCCCAACTTCTTCCATTTTCACATTTTATGTGTTTTTGTTCATTCTTTCTGAAGGAGGTATACTAGGTCTCTTACTCAAAATTCTCTCTCTCACCAGACTTCCTGATTGCAGGTAGGATATCACTGGCACCATTCAGAGGGGACTCAGGTGTTACTAACATCTTCAAGTTCCATAACAAGTTTCAGGCAATGCACAGTCTTCCGCCATGTACCTCCTTCCTGACCACCCTTAGTCCTCTACACTTCTCAGAATATGAAGCCAATAACATTTTGAATGGTGCACAAATAAAAAAGAATCTCCATATATTTAATACTCACTCTTTGTAGTCGTAGGTTCAACTGAACAATCAGTCTCATGGCCCCAATTGTTACACTTGACAGTGGTTTCATTAGAAGGGTACAAAGCAAGCCAGTAGGGCAGTATCCAGAGATTTTCTAACATGAGAGTTCCAACTAGGGCTGAAGTCTTTCTCCAACATGACAGCTCAGGAGGTAGAGTCTGAGGTCACGGGTAGGTGTGAGATCTATCCTGGCTAAAACGTAACCATGTCCGGAATAGTAACCAACATCTGTTATAATAATCCATAAGCAACAGACATCACCAATTACAATAATGCACCACTCTCAAGAAATCCCATGTGGTATTTATAGTCATTCAAATTCCCCCCAGACCAGATGCAGTTTACAAATCAGGATTTATTTTTTATTATAAGCAATGTTGCCTAGTAATACAGCTGACATTCCACCAGTATTGGGTTTCTATGGAAACAGAGCTAGAAAGTTAACTCAATGTCATTTTTCTTTTCAAAGAAGGAGAAAATGTTTTGCTATCCCTTTATTCATATTAGGAAACATAAATATTTGGGAATGTGGATTACCAAACAGGTTTTTTTCAAATAGATGCAAAAAATGCAAAAAAAAATTCAAAATGACAGCTATATATTCAACTCAAAAAACTGAACAAATTATAATAAAATCTTCTTAAAGTAGACAAGGAAAGCTAGTAAAGACAAAAAACAAATTACTGTATAAAAACTATCAAACCTATGGAAAAAGGGAAATCTCGATTTTATTTTGAAAAGAATATCAAAATAGATTTTTCCCCTGTGTGTCTAAGTCTGTAGGGCCACTATAACAAATATGCCATAGATTGGGTGACTTAAACAACTGACATTTATTTCTCACAGGTTTTAGCCTGGTAAGTACAAGATCAAGGTACTGGTAGATTTGGTGTCTGGTGTAGATACCAGTTCTGCCCTGATTATTCTAGAAATTTAGCGTTATCCCACAGAATATTAAAATTTTGCTACAATAAAATAACCAGAAGCCCATTTCTGGCTTCTAGACCACCTTCTTCTCCTCGTATTCTTGGATGGCAGAAAGAGAGAAGGAGCTCTCTGGACTCTCTTTTAAAAAGCACTAATCCCATTCGTGAGGTTCTACTCTCATGAAATATTCACTTCCCAGAGTCCCTCACCTCCAACTACTATCGCATCAGGGATTAGGTTTTAACCGATGAATTCTGGAGGCACACAAACATTCCATCTCTAGCACCATGAAAAATTAAGAAGAAAAATAAAAGAAGAAACAAATGAGTGACTTTAGGAATCAGAAAGAAGAGCACTGAAGGGACTTCTATGTTTAAGTGTGGATAAAATAAATTTATTTAAAAATGTAAATAACCTAATTTGCTTTAAGAAACATTTAAACAACCAATGTCAAAAGAAGAAAATGAAATGTTGTCAAAATTTTTCCTCTCAAGTAAGGCGTCATACTGAAATGATTTTATGAGCCATTTCTTACCAGTGGTACTGTTCAACATTGTGCTGGAGAGACTAAATAATGAAAAAAGAGAAAGGCAAAAACCATATAAGGTCTAAATTTTGAAAAAGAAAGATGATAATGTGAACATTTATAGATAATATAATTACTGATCTAGGTAATCCAAGACAGTAGATAAAAACCTATTAGACAAGGACCACTAAGAAACTGGCATAAACTAGCTAGACAAAATAATATTTTAAAATTCAATACATACCTCTGTATTAGTGATAAAGACATACAAAATACAATTTAAAATCTTTCATCCAAATAGCAATGAAAGCTATAATAAAGGAATAATTCTAACAAGGAGTATGAAAGCTATCTCTGAAGAAAATGAGAAAACTATTGAGAACCCTAAAATGAGGGTTGAGGGTACCTGGGTGGCTTCAGTCAGTGAAGGATCCAACTCTTGCTTTTTGCTCAGGTCATAATTTTATATATGGAGCCCCTAGTCGGGCTTCGTGCTCAGCAGGGAGTCTGCTTTAAGATTCACTTTCTCTGTCCGCCCCTCCCCACAACTCTCTCTGTCGCTCTCTAAAATAAATCAATCATTAAAAAAAAACAATGAAGGTCTAAATAAATATCAGTCTGACATATTTCTGATATGATTAGTTAATATTGTACAGATGCCAGTTCTGCCCCAATTATTCTAGAAATTCAGCATTATCCCACAGAATATTAAAATTTTGCTACAATAAAAAACCTGAACCTAAAATGAGAGGAAGTGAATTCTTAGCATCCATAACCACATACAACCATGTGGTTATGTGAATTGTTACATGGTAAGAATACCATATCAGAGTATAGCAAAATAGAGGTAGTTGAATCCATGCTGTTAAAATGATTGGCAACCCATTTAGAAAAATAAAAGGTTAGATTAGTAAGTAATTTTGCAATAAATTCGATAGATCGATTCAACCAGGATTGACAAACTTTTTTCTGTATAGGGCCAAGAAGTTTATTTTAGTTTATGTGATCATATTTTTTGTCACAAATACTCATCTCTGTCGTTACAACATCAAATGAATGGTTTGGGGGATAGTGAATTTGGCTTGCAGGTGGTAATGTTGACCTTGATATAATTTCACCAGAGCCAGAATTTCCTCACCCGGTAAATTATAAGCATATCTACTTCATAGCTTAATATAACAATTAAATAAAGTGAAATACTTAGCTCCATGTTTAGATGTAATAGAAATCTAATTATTTATCCTTAAAATTTCCATACTTGGTATAATGCCTGACTTATAGTAGGTAGTCCATACATTTTCATTTAACTGAATTAAGGGAACAAGTTTTGCTGCTATTCATTTAACAGGGAAAAGAAGAGATTTTCTTTAAAATGATTTTGATTTCTTAATGGTTTCTGCCTCTTAAAAGGCAGCAGACATATGACACGTTGTTCCATAGTTTAAAATATTTTAAATTATATAAATTTTAAAATAGTAAATATTGATCCATACATGTTTGTCTTATAAAATATTTTATAACAATATGCAATCAATATATACAAATATTTGTGTTTATGGTCAATAAATATAGATTACAAAGAAGAGAATTATAAAAATTACATCAAGGTCCAAATAAATCAAGAGTCATGAGACTCTTCTGTTTGGACAAACTTTTTGTAGTATTTTAGCTTCTCCCTAGCTTCACGTGCTATCTTCAACATTTTAAGTTTTTTTTGTTTTTGTTGTTGTTGTTTTTTTATTTGACAGACAGAGATCACAAGTAGGCAGAGAGGCAGGCAGAGAGAGGGGGAAGCAGGCTCCCCGCCAAGCAGGGAGCCCGATGCGGGGCTCGATCCCATGACCCTGGGATCATGACCTGAGCTGAAGGCAGAGGCTTTAATCTACTGAGCCACCCAGGCGCCCCTATCTTCAACATTTTTTTTTAAGATTTTATTTATTTATTTGACAGACAGAGATCACAAGTAGGCAGAGAGAGGAGGAAGCAGGCTCCCTGCTGAGCAGAGAGCCCGATGTGGGGCTCGATCCCAGGACCCTGGGATCATGACCTGAGCCAAAGGCAGAGGCTTAACCCACTGAGCCACCCAGGCACCCCCTATCTTCAACATTTTAAAGTCATGCTGTCTTTCCTGCATCGAGATGCTCTCAGTCACTTGAGGTGTTACTTATATAAATTAACTTGACATTTAATGACTCGAAGGCTAAACATTATCTAGTATTCATACTTTGTATACCACACTCAGATACTTGATACTTGAAGTGCTTGAAAACATAGGTCTCTTCCATCCAAAAAGTGAAGAAAATTTAATTAGTTTTAACCAAAGCCTTTTTAAACAGAATGAAGCAATTAACTCACTGATCTGAAGAGTGGGTCATAAAGCATTTCCATAGTGCTTCCAATCACTGTTAGCTATACAAGATGTTAGTGTGTGTGATTTATTTTTCATTGTGTCAATGCTGAGGAAATGTATTTAACTTGTACAGTTGTAACGGTGCATGACATGTCTCCATATTCGAAGCGAGCATACGAGAAAGGGAATGTGGTGGTTTAAAAAGGTTTGTATTTGGGGTATTTGGGGTGCCCGGGTGGCTCCATCAATTAAGCCTCTGCCTTGGGCTCAGGTGATGATCCCGGGGTCCTGGGCTCCTGGGCATCAGCGGGGAGCCTGCTTCTCCCTCTCCCTCTGTTGTTCCCTCCGCTTGCTCTCTTGTTTTCTCTGTCAAATAAATAGAATCTTAAAAAAATAAAAGTTTGTACTTTAAAACCTATCATAATGGAAGTTCATGGAATTTTAAATTTTCAAATTACACATGTGAAGTTGTTTGGGGCTTTTCTTCTGCAGGAAACAACATTTGAGCCTGAGGTTAAAGAGATTGAATGTGGTATCTGATCACATTCAGGGAGAGGTCTGGAAAACTGTAACAAATCTTCAAAACTCAGTATGACTTCAATGCATTTCACTAATACCCAATACTAGAATTCAATCAGCGGGTACCCACATCTGCTGGGTAGAAGATTTTAGTCTCTGCTTTTCCTGTACGCTCACCGAGGGCCGAGAGGCGAATGTCTGCTTCCGTGAGATACCTACACAAGTTGGCCAAATAGGAAAAGCTTCATAAATAATGTTTGCTCTTATCTTAAATAGATGAGAATTGAAAGAAAGTCTGTCTTGATTTAATTAAGAAAGAATGGGTTATTTTGCTCTCTTCAAATTGCCACTAAGGAAGTGTCTGAAATGGGCATTAAGTTACTGCTTTCAGCTAAAGGCTTTGCCATTCCTTTGCCTAAAATATCTGCAATGTGTATCCCCTCCCCGCCTTCCCCAATACTCTCCACACTTCCAGCGGCCATTCTCTTCATCAATAGTTCCCGTGCTTCAATAGTTCCTGTTGCCTTTGGGATAAAAATCTAAAACTTTTTTTATGTAGTAGAAAAGGACACCTTGGCCCCTACCAGGCTCTCCAGAAGCAACTCTACTTTCTCCTTTCAATTTTATGCAACACCATATTGAAGGCCCTGTGCTCTCCCCTACCTATGCTCACCTGTTTCCCTCTGTTTGAAATATCCTTATACTAGCAATGGATTACTTTTGCAAACTCCAACCTACTTCTCAGGTCTCAATTCAAACACCATCTTCTGTAGGCTTCTATTCCTATGCTCATTCTTCATTTCATATACTATGGTACAAATCTATTTTTACTATGAATATTTGTGTGTCCCCTTACCTTCTTGATACTAATATCCTTGAAGGACAGACTACATTGTTATATCCATGGTTCCCAGAACAGTATCTAGTATACCGTGGGTACAATATCTATTTTTGAATGAATGACAGCTTGTTTTGCTGGTCTTAATAAGCTTTGAAAAAATAATATAGATTACTATATACCTATGAAAATATAATTGGCACATTTAATTATCTTTGCCCCAAGTACACGAATTATGTTTCGGTATATTTTGAGAAAGTCACCTTTGTATGGTTTTATTCAATAGTGAAATGAAAATATTAATTATTATAGGATTGTTGCTTTTGCATTAGTAACAGCTTGGATGTCAATTTCCTTTGCACACACGGAGGCTTCTATTTCTAGAAGATACAAAAATGGCATAAATAGGCAGATGCTAGTAATGCTGTTAGATTAAAGGTAGCATAAGCCAGTTTATTCCAGCCTTCTGCATTCTTCTTTATTGATATCCTCTTGTATCTTAAGCAACTCCCTGAAGGAGGATTTCCTTCCATTACTTCTGTATTTTTCATAAAACATCCTCAGTGATGAATCAGAGTAAGCTTTCAATACATAATGATTAATTGTATATGGTGATTTTTCTAGATTTAATCTTAGAGAAGAGAGAGAGGATTATTTTCTTCATTTTCATAGTTTAAGTTATTTCACCCTAGGACTTTGTTTTGGTTGTTGAGAATAATATAAGGAAAAATAATTATAATTAACCTCATAGAACGGTAATGACTGAGTTTGTCACGAAAGAACTAAATGATTTATTCTGTTGTCTGTGTGTATGTTTGTGTTGCAGAAATCATAATGCATTTGGGGGTCATCTACCCTCCAATGAAAGGGTTAAGACAAGGGGTTCTAAAATAAGCTTTAAGAGATTAAAAATGTGGTGAGAGCCATTACTCTCTATCTCGACTTTTTAAATAATTTGTTAATCAATGGATTATGGTAGCAAGTTTATTTTAATAATTTTCTGAAGCTATTAATAGTAAGTCATTGCATAAATATTGTCTATTACATTGTAACTTACAGAGAAGACCATAGACACACTCACATTAAGTGATGCTAAACATCTTTGATAGTGGGTGGGGAGGGTGAGAGTTACAGTTACATTTTCTTCTTTTTGTCTTCCAAGAAATATATTCGTTGATTACAAATATGGATTTAAATTAATTTTGGGTGCTAGTTTAAAAGCATTATAGATTTTCACAGAGTTTTAAAAAAAAGACTAGTTCTTTGGCAACTCTGTTGCATTAAGGAAAAGGATATTGTTTTGTCAATTTGCTAATACATTTAGACTATCTAGATGGCATGAAAGATTACCTTAAAGTGAGTTCTTGATATTTTTTGAGGGTATTATTTATAAAAAGATTTATAGTCTGAAAAATTTATGAAATATCTTGAGAACTTAGTACATTTATAAGTGGACAAATTTACTGAAGTTTAGAAAAGAGCCAGAGATATGAGATCTTTTAATTGAAATATAAGCATGCTATTACTAAATTTTGATGACTAAGTTATCATATGCTTTCATATATGAAATATAAATGGAATATATGCTTAATATATGTTTAGATACCTAAAATCCTTGACAAAGCAAATAATTTTAAATTTTGCATATTATTAACAAATGATTGCCTCATTGATAATTTCAATGTGTTTTTGTTAAACTACGTTTAATACTTCAACTGATCTTTTGTTTTTTGTTTTACTTACTTTGACAGGTCCTTCAGGTTGAAAGGAATATCTTTATTTGGAGGCATGTCAGCTCATTTTCTCACTTCAGATTCATCATTGTGACTTCTTGAGGCCAGATCTAATTTTGAAGTAACCAGGAACCTGTCCACCATAGAGCAGCAAATCCCTCAATTTTGGAGCACAAAAGATCACTAATATGGTCTGCATAAAATCATCTGCCTCTAGTCTGACAGCCATGAGCAGAGCCCTGGGGGCAAAAAAAAAAAAAAAAAAAGCCACAGCCTTAAATCTCTTCACTCTGAAATTACCAAGAAGATTTAAAAAAAAAACAAAGAAAGAAAGAAAGAAAGAAAAAGCCTAAATAAGCAAGCCAACAAAATCAAGAACAACAACAACAAAAACAAAAACAATATCCATCTTATGTCACCTTGGGAAAAAAAAATGTGAGCCCAAGAAAATTTATATTCAGCAATTAAGCTAGAAAATTGATTTATCATTTGGGAAGGTGAAAGTATAGAGGGAGGAGGTATCTGTAGCCTGATTTATTCAGCATTTCAAAATATGTAGACAAAAAAGGAAACTGAACAGAGGAGCATTTCAGCAATGAACAGTATTAGGACAGAATGTTGCTGTTTGCAGAGAGGTTGTTTGCCATCTTGTGCACACCCTCAAAGCCATAATGGAATAACAGCATTGTTGTTGATTGCTTGAACAGTTTCTGCATTCAGTCCTTCACCCCATATTGGTTAAGGGAGGGGGAGGCCAGTTCTTACTCATTACTTCTCAATGCACTTCTAGTATTTGCACTGTCACTTCCATTCAGGGTAATGATGTGTGCTGTTTTTTGCACAGATGGTCCCATGAGATTTGAGACCACAGTTACATGCAGGAGTCCAGAAAGGAAATATTTAAAAATTCTCCAGATTCTCTTTCTTCGGTAAAAGTCAGTTATCTTCTAAAAAAAAAAAAAATGGACTTGTCTGAAATTTTAAAACTACAGAATAATAAGAAAAGAGTATAAGTGTGGTCAAATGAATGAAGAGGGGATCCAAAGTTTGTTTTAGCTGGGATCATTTTATATCATTAACAGCCAAGAAGTCAGATACAGTGAACTGTATACTACACATTTGTGTTGAACATCTATTTGTTCTCTTAAAGAAATCATTTGTAATTTGTATTTGACATATAACAGTTTTTTATAGCCATTTATCTATGCTTCATGGGAAAATGTACCAAGCAGCATTTTCAGTTTATTTTTCTAAATAAACGTGTTGTTTGTATTATTTGTGGTGGCTTATTTGATTTGTTTTTCATTACTTGGAAAGCAAATTTCTTGTGGTTAATTGGAATGCTTTTGTCATATTAATTTGAAACAGAAGATAGAAATTTAAAATATTTGGATGTTAGAATATTGGGCTTTCTAGTTTCTGAAGAAGAAATGATTTATTTTTATTTATTTATATTATTATTATATTATATTTATATATTATATAAATAATATATTATATTATTTATTTATTAATATTCTAATTATACTGACTATCCAGAGTCATGGATATGGGGGCATTGCTGGAAACGAGAACGTTTGGGTACGGTATCAGTAAAGATTTTTCCTAAGTTCTCTTTCTAGAAATCTGCTTCAGAAGAAGTTGATAATTAGATTTTTTTTAAAGACCGTTAATTATGACTGAGGAATTTTCATTAATGCCCCCAAGAGGTCTGCTGAGAATTTTCATCAGTGCATATAAAAATGACTGACTAGGCAATCATACTGTAGCAAAAAGGAAATCTTCCATCAGTAAGGACTCAGTAAGTAGTACATGTGTTCATCCTTGAGGCTCATCAGTTAGAGTCAGGATTTATGGTCCTTGCTACCACCATTAAGTAGTGTACAGTTCAAATAAATTATTTTTCCTCTTTTTTAAATTGAAGTATAATTGATACATTAGTTTCAAGTGTGCAAGGTAATATTCAGTATTTGTGTGTGTTGCTAAGTGATTGCAGTAAATTCAGTTACCGTCCATCACCACGTATAGCTACAATTTTGTTTCTTATGAGAACTTTCAAGATCTGCTCTCCTAGCTACTTCCAAATATGCAATACAGTATCATTAACTACAGTTATAGTTTTGCTTGTGGTACTCTGGAATGCAGCAAAGGGAATGCAAAGATAGCGCCAGCCCTCTGAGGTCTTTGGAAGGGGTTAGAGTGAGCCCTTAGATGTGTGTGGCATTCGAAGCCTGCCCCTCAGGCTGCAGCTATGGAGGTGAGCTAAAGGGCTTCTTCATACAAACACTGAGCTCCTGGGTCTGTTGCCTCTTGCTGTCCCTCGGGAGTGACAGCTATTGTAAAAACTCCGTTGATTACAGCTGTGTGGAATGCACGAGCCTAACTCCCACTGGCCACCAGAGCCATGTATGGGTGTCCCCTGGCATTAGCCACAAAAACCGGGGTACCAGTCAAGGATGTAAGCCCCTTACAGGGACATAAGGGCAAGATGAAACAAGTCAGAGGAGAGAGCAAGACGATGGCGTCCACTGGCCTCTGTTTCCTGCGAGCTCATTCATAGCTGGTAGATGTGTGCCAGACTAGAAGTGTGTTCCTCAGGCCAGAGCTCCAGGACAAGCAAATAGGCCTCTTAATCCTAAAGACTGGGGGTGTGTTTCAGTCTGCTTTCAGGGTAGTGCTGCGGAAGTAGTCTGCCCAGAACGGGCGCTCATTGCTACAATCTCGCGAGACCCAAGAACTCGAACTCCCGGACCCTCCATGACCACGTGAGCAAGGGACGGCCTTTCCACAGCCGTGGCAAAACCCGGAAGCCAGACCTGTGGCAAAGCCACCTTGTGGGAGATTGCCTACACTTTGGAGTGTGGTAGAGGAAACGTGTATAGATGGCGTCTGCCACGGTGGGGGGAAGAAAAGAAAAGAAAAAAGAAAAGCAGCCTAGTGTTAAATTAAAAAAAAATTTAAAAAAAGGCGCCTGCCAGCTGGAATTTTGGCAGAAAGGGGAAGAGCTGAAAATGGTCCCTGCTAGCCAGGGTTGCCTAGAAGTGTCCTAGATTAGATGCCTGACCCTCAGGCTGAAACTGTAGGATTCGTAAATGAGCCTCCCGCTGGCAAACTTGGAAGCTTCTGGATTGGCCTTCTGTGCGCTGAGCCCTAGGGCAGGTGAGTCCTTGGGAGAGCCTGAGAGCCTTTGAGAGCGTTTTCCTCTGTTTGCTTTAGTCTTGTGGGTATCTGATTTTCAAAGCTAGATGTTTTGGGGGGGGGGGTGGGTTTCTCCCACTGTGGGTGCCCGCTGTGGCGTTCAAGGTCTTTGCTCCTCAGGGAGAAACTCCGTTCCCTCCTGACTGGATCACTGTGCCGTGGGTCGGGGCTTATAGCAAGTTTGTGTCCCAGCCTCTTTTATCTTTTCTCCTTAGCCTGATACGTAAGAGTTGCTTAGTTCTTAGGTTTTGTCAGAGGAAGTTGTTCTATATGTGGCTTCAGATTC
The DNA here is from genome assembly GCF_963455335.1 of Martes martes. NCBI lineage: Eukaryota > Metazoa > Chordata > Mammalia > Carnivora > Mustelidae > Martes > Martes martes. Next base: position 27,106,732 of record NC_137892.1, read on the forward strand.
AGCATGTCCCTGGGAAGAGGTGAGCCTAGGATCCTCCGGTGTTACCATCTTGAAGTGAAACTCCCCAAATAAATTATTTTTAATAATTAAAAGAATAGGTCATTAGGTTTATTCCCAAACTATGATCCCAAACCAGTTCCCATTTTGTTCTGCACACTTAAATTGATTTACCGTCTGCAGTCTCTCTTGGTAGTCCTTAAAGTATCCTGTAACATAATGAAGAAAATTAGTTTGTCACGCTTGATTTCAACCCCTGAAAATTAAGACGTTGTACATGAAAATAGTCCAGCTGGGAATCAGATTGCCAGTTCCTGCGAGATGTTGGGCATTGAAGTATGGATGCCTGGAATCATTCAGATTCTTTTAAAATCCATGCTGATTGCTCCAGGCTGTGAATTATTTTAAATCATAAATAGTAAAATCAACTTTTCTCCAAACATCTAACAGTAGAGTCCATCAAGAACAAATGATAAAAAAAAATATAGGTCTTTATTTTTTTGAGTATACTCAACAGTAAGCAGTGCTGTATCTGCTGTAATCTCTGGTGAGCCCCTGAAGGATTTTGCAAAGATGTCAAACTTTCTCTTGGGCAAGATAACTCCATTGGTAATTTATAAAGTGAATTAGAGTGAGACTGGGCAGTTGGGGGTTCGTATAGAAAAATCTCTGTATTTTCTTTGAATTAAGTTTGTTCTCTTCAACTGTAATTATACTTTTTAAGTTATTTCACTTGTCTATCATTTCTCTTCTTTTGTTTTCATCAGATCTTAAACTTATCCTTTGCCATCTTCAAAATTCACTATTACTTTCACGAAATCTGTTAAACCATCTTCAGTCCCCATTGAGAATTATTGCTTACAGATTTTTAAAATTGAGGATGCCACTGTAGGTAATCTTAACTTCCTGACTTGGCTTTTGGAGTGTGGGCTTGTTACATTCTCACCCGGTTCCACCTGTTCTGACCTCAAATCACATAGTTACCAGGTGTATCTGCAGGGGCAAGACGATTCTCTTTATTTACTGAATGCCTGCTCTGCAACATGAACTGTGCTGGGCACCAGGAAGAAACAGGTCCTATTCTGATGCAGTTTAAAATCTAGAAGATTGGAGAGAGAAATACATTAAACGTGTGATTTCACTAGTTAACAACAATAGAAAAAATTGTGGCAGTGTGCTAAGTTTTATGAAGAAAGGTGAATGTTATGCTGAGACCATATATCCAGGGGATGTAACTCATCAGGGAAAGTAAATTTTGAGCTGAGATCTGAAGGGTGACTACTACATCATTGGGGCAAACTCATATGCAAAGCCATGTAAAGGGGAAAGAAAATAGGATGTCAGAAGACCTGAAAAACAAGGCTAATTAGATTGTTGCAAGGAAGGTCAAGAGACCATAGCACAGAGAAAACACGTTTATTGCACTCAATATATCTGATTGAATAATTTCATTCAAGAATTAAGAAATGTAAGAATGTAAGAAAAGGGGGAAGAGGTCAAAAAGATTATTAAAAAGAGCAGAATTATAAAGAAAAAACTAAGAATGGTATTGGGAGCATTTTTTATTTTTATAAGGTATACTTCTTAATGAAGATGAAAAAATGCATTCATAGCTATCTTTAAATTCATAAAGGCTTGAACAACTATAATGAACTAACAGCAGACATTTAAAAATAGGTTGAAACCAATTTCTATAAAAATAAGTTTGCCTATATATGTCAGAAAACCCAAAGTGATAAATAAGAGGCTGTTTAGACCTGACACAGCAGCTCTTTAGAATTGTCAGGGATCCAGTCTTCCAGTTTTTTGCTCTCTTATCCTTGGATGATGACCTTTGTCCTTATGGCATAAAATAGTTGCTAGAGCTCCAGACATCGCATTCATATTCCAGGCAACACAATGAGGAGAGAGCTTACCTCTTCTTTTGTAAGCGAATGTAATAAAGAATGTTCACACAACATTTAAGTATATTTGTCATGTTCAACTGGCCATAGCAGCATTAGAACTAAGGAATGTGGTCCTTTGGCTGGGTACGTTGCCACTTTGAATATACTTGGTTTCTGACACTGAAGAGGCTGGGGGAATGAATGATGGTATACACAACCATCTAATTCTGCCAGTGGGACTTTGAAAATGTAGCACCAGTTCATCATGCCCTGGGTTAAGTATTGGAAATGTTAAGTGCTGAATTATGTGCATACTTGAGGGAACAAAATTTTCAGCTCATATTTTCAAGAGGAAAATAACAAGTGGAATCACATCATGGGAACATTTACTCTTCTGTGAATTCTGCACTCCTGTCTATCGCTTTTTATGAACGTATACCTAAGGTTGCCAAAGATATGGAAAACTTCTCTGTGTCTCCTGTAGTGAGCATCTCATCACACTGTTATTCTGATCCAGAAAGAACAATGCACTTTGTAGATGATCCAGGGGATATTCATGGGACATTTTGGCGCTCTGGGCTTTCATATGTCATTGTTAGGACATTCTAATGTATTGGTATGTGAATTGGTAAGTGGAATTTATACTAACACAATTGTTAGTATACTAGCGATACTTCAGTAGGGAGTTTCACAAGTTGTTTTGTGGAAAAAAGTCTTGGAATTCCTGACATCTTTTAAATGAATGGGTACTTAAGTTTGGGGATGCATTTTATGCTGGCTTTATGTAAACATCCCTCACATTTTTTGGTTTGGGCATAGCTAAAGAGAGGATTGTTTTTTACATATAGTGACAAGATCCAGGTTTTCCAGAGGCTAAGATAGAGGAATTCAGTATACATATAAAATTAAAAAGTAAACATGTAAGCAAGTGTATGTATGGGTTCGTATAGAAAATATCGTTTCCTCACAATGATACACACTTGCCTAAACACACATAGAGATTTTCTTTGGCCCTGTGCCAGTTATAAATGTACAGTATGGACCCTGGGTGGTTCAGTTGGTTAAGTGCCTGCCTTCAGCTCAGGTCATGATCCCAGGGTCCTGGGATCTAATCCCTCATTGGGCTCCTTGCTTAGCAGGGAGTCTGCTTCTCCCTCTGCCTGCCTCTCCCACTGCTTGTACTCTCTTGTCCTCTCTCTCTGACAAATAAACAAATAAAATCTTTAAAAAGAAATGCAAACAAGAATGCTGAACATATTTGAAAATTTATTTGAGATTTAGAAGTGAAAGATAGCATACATTATGACATTCAGTGTGATTCATCAGAAAGGAGATAGTCTGTACTTTTCAGGACATTTCAGTCTTTTCAATCATAAAATAAAGCCAATTCATTAATGACTAATTCAACCAACCACTATGATCAAATGAGCTGTCTACAGCATGGGAGCATATGCTCTGTAAGCTTCTTTCAGTTTCTCTGGGGAAGTGTCTAAACCTTCCAGAAGTATGCATACTTTATTATCTGATTGCAGATTGAACCCACAGTATGCTACCCTGATAAATTTTTGAATAATTTTTATGTTTCTATATTGCATGGTAATATAGAGTGAACTTTTTAATGAGGCATGAAAGTGAGACCGAACATGAATAGCACTTAGCGCATTAGCGACAGTTCCTTTGGAAGATTCCTTAGAAGGAAATATGCAGCATTTTACCATAATCCAAAGAAATACTCTTAACACTTTGACTTAGAGTACTTAGAAATTGAGGGACAGGAGCTTGGGCATAAAAAGAGGGAGGTATACAGCATATTATATTACTTAAAATTCACATTTTCACTTTAAAATGTTTAATTTGTATTTAATTTTTAATTTGTGTTTATTATAAATTGTATAATTTACTCATTTCATTATATAATTGTAAAATTTACCCCTTTACCACCATTTATCTACCCTACCCCTTCTCCAAAGGGAATCTTTGGCACAGATACAAATACCAACAGAAAATGTAGTATGGGTGTATGATTGTGTGTGCTCTGCATTAACAGGATCATAATCCATGTAGTGTTCTGCCACCGCCATTTGTTCTACTGAAGAATACATCTTAGAGGTATTTTCACACTGTTACTTGTATCTCATAGTAATTCCCTGTAGAATTTACTCATTTCTCTGGTTTTGGATGTTCGGGTTATTTATTTTACCCTCTTACAATCACTACCACTGTAGGTGATTTCCTGTGCACATGTGTGTGCTCTCAGGTGGAAATTGAGATCAGTTTTTTCTTTATGAATATATATGGTCAGTGCTGAAACATTTAGAAATGCTACAGATTTTGATAATTTATTATTTTCTGGCACCAGTGGTAATGGTTTGTGAAAAGTTTCTTTTTCATATAAGGAAATTCTTCTACTCAATTAACAGGATATGAAACCAGGAGAGGGGAAAGTCTCGATTTGGGAGGTAATAGGAGATTTCACTGGGGAAGTGTCATGTGGCACAGTGATGATAATTTTCCAAAAGTACAGATGTAGCCATTAGTTTAAGAAGCATGAGGATAGAAGTTAGGTATATTTCAAAAAGCAAAATACGCTCCTGAGTTATGCTCACAAAGTGAAAACTACTGTGATTGTTAAATCATACTTGCTGTGTGGTTTCAGTTAATGTTGTGGCTTCTGTTTTAAAGATGCCATTAAAATTCTCTTTTCTGGAATGAAGTAATGCTTTTGAGATAAAAACACTTGTTCAATTACAGTATAAAGTGTGAGATGTGTTCTCCCCTGTGACAGTTTATGATCACTGTGTTTTAGTCACAAAATTGCCTCCCTTAGAGATCAACATTTGCAGCAGTAGAATGTACATAGTAATTAATGAAGAGCAAACATTCACTTAGGTAGCCTAACCCTTCTCTTAAATGAAAATGTGTATGTATTTGAATTTCCAGTGCCCCAGGATTTTACTTACACATTTAAAATGTTAATGTTCTCTCAATAATGACTGCATACATTGGCATTAACATTATATTATAATGAACAATAAACAGGTGGTTCAGAAATAAAAACTCTCTCAGAGAGAAAAAATTCTCTCAGACAGAAATCCACCCTACCTGCTTTGCCTACAAAAATAAAATAAATAAAAATAAAGGAAACGAAAGCTCTCAACTGGCTTTTCAAAGCAGAAGTCCATTTGCAGGGAGGCCGAGAACCGTGTCGAAGTAGAAATGGCCTTTGCCAATAGATTTTCCTTTGCATATCTAGTTTCTCCAGCATGTGTGATATAAGCCAGACACCTAAATGCTTTCCTGAGTAAAATAATGGAATTTTACTGAGGAAGTTAGAATAACTGGAGAAAAGTAGAAAGCAAAAGAGAGAAGGAGGAAAATAGGTTGCTTTCAATCAAGATTTAAGAAGCAGCCGCCCTTCTTGTGAGAAAGCTCTTTTAGATTTATATCTTTCAGAGCAGAAATCATCTGTCAACATTACCTGCTGGGAGTAGTGGCTGAGGAAACCTAGATAAAAAATTACTAAATGATGCCCTCAGGTTTTCCCCTCTTCTAGAAGCACATTGTCCCAGCCTGAGAGAAGCTTCAGCTTCCCCAACAGTCTCCCTCCCTATCATGCGAAACGTGTAGGCCATCAGTTCTTTTTTGGTGCACACCCATAATTCTTGAATTTAGGATTTGTCCAATATATTGACCCTTCTTTACTCATTCAACAAATATTGAAAGGCTATTATGTTCCAAATTTCCATTGCTGAAGCCTAGAATTTAATGTGGAGCTTCCTGGAAATCAGGAAAAAAAAAAAACAACTATAAATAACTGAAAAGTATAGAGCTGTATAATTTGTTAGAAAGAAGAAGACAAAGTGTCAAGAAGTTAAATAAAAGCCAGGAGCTAAACAATGAAGTACTGTGCATCTCAGTGAAAGAAGTTTTTGAGCTGGTAAGCCAGTGCAGTCTGTTTGTTGTTTTTTATTTTTCTAAGACCAAAATTTGGAATAACTGGAAGACTGGATGTGAAAGCCTGTCTTCTGTATAAGCCAAGTTTGTGTTGCTTGAGAGTTTCCAAATCCTCTAGATTTCTTTGTTTTCACCCTAAATAACCTCACTCTTGCTCTGTACACACTGTGGGATAAACCAGTTCCTTCCCAGAGTCTCTGTGGAGTGTCTGTTTCTCTCTCTTTCCACTGATCTCATGGTTCTGTGTCTTTGCCCATTGGAACGAATGTCCTCCTTCACACCATTTCTCCTCAGGTGAACACCACTTCTATTCTCCACTTGCCAAAGCACAAACAGCACAAGACTTTTCCATGTCTATCATGTTTCACTGAAACTAAGAAGAAAGAGTGGAGGATTATAGCCCCACTCAACTGCCAGCACTTGGTTTGTACATTAGATGACACTGACCAAAAATGTCATGTTTTTTATTGCACAAAGAGGGATTTTTCTTTGGTCACAACCTACTCTTCCTTTCCTTTCCCTGTCCAAACCATAGCCATCTCCTTAGCCCATCCTGCTTTAAGGCCATTATTCTCCCTTTTTAGCCTCCTTCAACCCCTAGTTACTGCCATTCTCTCAAACAGAGCACTTTACTATTAATATCTCTTTTTGCAAAACCTAGAACATTATTTGAGATACTTTCTTCAATAAAGATCCACCTCTACCAAGGTCCCCACTAAAACTTAGAAATTAAGAGACTGCTTATTAACTCAATGAAATTCTTAGGCACCTGGTAGGATGGCTGTAGAAATATTTATCTTCTGTTCTGAGAAACTCCCTGTAAGTTGTAGGACTAGAAGTTATTGATATTTTGTTTTGTGTTTTGTTTTCTTCCAGTTATATCAGCACTCTCCTGAATAGATGTTTATGAGTGAACTTAAATCCTCTTGTAGTAAGACTACCCAGCCATTAAAATTTTTTTTATTCCTGTGTTTTAATCTTAAAGTATTTGGAGATCTGTATTCTGTTCATAATAATGGCTTAAATTATGATGTTTACTAGGAATGACAAAAACACAGTAGCCAAATGTTTATATAATTCTATTAATTTTGTGGGGCAGAAATTGTTTGAGAAAATACAAGATGTTCTGTTACTTTAGAAATATGTTAATTACAGGGGAAACAAATCTGTTAGAATTCAGGGGGGGGGGGTGCCTGGGTGGCTCAGTGGGTTAAGCTTCTGCCTTCGGCTTGGGTCATGATCTCAGGGTCCTGGGATCAAGGCTCACATTGGGCTCTCTGCTCAGAAGGGAGCCTGCTTCCCCCCCCTCCCCCCCCCCCCGCCTGCCTCTCTGCCTACTTGTGATCTCTCTCTGTCAAGTAAATAAATAAAATTAAAAAAAAAAGAATTCTGGGAATTCAGGCTGCCATTGCTACAAAATTAATGAATGGATTCAACAATTTAATCAGTGTCTCTTTTGGGCCAAGATACCTTTATATTCAGGAGCCTGGATATAGTTACATACAGAGACAACAGTGCTTGATTCTAATGAGAGTAGGCAGGTGATAAGTAAATACAAATTTAATAACAAATATGTAAGTCTGATGTTATTCAGAAATTTGGAGAGTAATTTGCAGGGGGAACAGGAAGTGATGGAGGTTGGGAAAATCAGTGTTGTAAAATGTTTTTTTTTTTTTCTTCTTCAGATTTTATTTATTTATTTGACAGACAGAGATCACAAGTAGGCAGAGAGACTCACAGAGAGAGGAAGGGAAGCAGGCTCCCTTCTGAGCAGAGAGCCCAATGTGAACCTTGATCCCAGGACCCTGAGATCATGACCTGAGCCGAAGGCAGGGGCTTTAACCCACTGAGCCACCCAGGCACCCTCAAATGTTATTTTACATGCAGCATTTAGGCAAGACTTCTTTGGTATGGTGACGTTTGAGCAGAGACTCAAAGGAACGTTGGAAGTCAGTGTTACTCAGTTTTAAGGAGAGCGTTTCAGGAAACGAAAGAACATGAGTGTAGGGTCTGGATCGGGAACATGTTCAGAGTGTCTGAAGAAAACCATTTAGCTTAGTGACTGAGCAGAGAGAGAGAAGAGGTGAGGTAAAGATGTAGCAGGGTGTTGTCAGACTTTGTAGAATCTTACAGTGATTTTAGGACTGTGGATTTTACTCTGTAAAATGAGAAGATATCGGGCATATATGTGAGAGGTGTTAAGACCTAAGGAGCAAGATGACTTATCCTTTAAAAGAAACACTCATATGCAGGTGAGGCTTAAGATGGAGTTTAAAGCCGAGAGACAAGTAGCCTACTGGAGTAATCCTGAAGAGGGAAGTTACTGGCTTAGACCAAGATGGATTGCAGTAAAGATGGTGAAATGCATTTAGTGTTGGGATATATTTTGAAAGTTTAGCAAACAGTACTTGTTGAACTACACACATATAACATATAGACAATACTTACGGATAAACTATGAGTTGTGTGAGAAATAAAGATGTCAAGAAGAACTTCAGGTATTTTGCTTTTTGGGGGTCTGAGCAAATAGAATAATGAATTTGCTCTTTATTCAGGTGGGTAACTCTGAAGTAGATGGAACAGCAGATTAAAGAGGGAGAGTCAGAATTTGGTGTAGGGTATGTTAAGGCTGAGGTGCTTCATAGATACCCAGGTGGACATGTCAAGAGGGGCAGCTAGAGTTGCAAGTCAGACCTAAGATGGGGATATACATTTCTGAGTCTTCAGCATGTAGATGATGAGTAAATCCATAGGACTGGATGAGATCCTCTAGGGAGGGAATAGAAATAGAGAAGTTCAAAGTTGGTGCCCCAGGCACTCCAGTATTTCGAGTCAAGGAGATGAAGAGGGAGGAAGGGAATATATAAAAGTTGGATGAGTAAAATGGAAGAAAACTAAAAGAAATGAAAAGTGACAAAGAGATGTATTCTAAGGGATCGAATCCCAAATGACATGAAAATGACTCTCCTTATTTTAGCACAGAACAATAGTGGTCAATCAAAAGGGAATCTACTTGTGTCCTGTAAGCTCACTTATGTATTAGGAGGAAGTTAGACAAACTCTCTTAGCAAGGCCACAAGAGTGAACTGTGTGTGGTGGTCATGATGGCTTATATTCTGTCTGGCTGTGGGACTGTGATGATGGTGGCCTGGGACTATGAGCTCATAAAAAAATCACTTTCAACCTCCCCAGCCTCTCCAAATCCCCGCCAATTTAATTCATGTGATATTTATGAGCTACTCTGTGTCATATTATGCCTACTTTGGAAGGGTAACAAGGCAGATGTCCAGGTTGCTCATACCACTGTTAAGATCTTTATTTATTTATTTATTTATTTATTATTTATTTATTTATTTTACAGACAGAGATCACAAGGAGGCAGAGAGGCAGGCAGAGAGAGAGGAAGGGAAGCAGGCTTCCTGCCAAGCAGAGAGCCCTATGTGAGATCGTGACCTGCGCCAAAGGCAGAGGCTTTAACCCACTGAGCCACCCAGGCGCCCCCATACCACTGTTAAATCTTAAGCGGAGAATATATTCTATTACCTAAAGAAAAGCAATTAAACATGATATAAAGGGCAAAGTAAGAAGAAACAAAGAAGGTCCCAAAGGAAGGTTTGTCTTAGTGATTTTTTTAAGTTTTTTTTTTGTTTGTTTTTGTTTTTGTTTTTGTTTTTTAATTTGACAGAGATCACAAGCAGACAGAGAGAGGGGTGGGGGAAAGCAGGCTCCTTGCTAAGCAGAGAGCCTATGTGGGGTTCAATTCCAGGACCCTGAGATCATGACCTGAGCCGAAGGCAGAGACTTAACCCACTCAGCCACCCAGGTGCCCCTGTCTTAGTGATTTGAATAAACACGTGGGACAGCATGTGAGTGGAGTGGGTTATAAGGATCCTTTCACCAGGCTAGGATTTATAATGAATGATCCATCAATCTTCTTTGTTGGAAGAACTTTGAGGAACCCAGCCATGTTGTTTTGGTGCTCATTCTCCCCCAGGTTCAATCAATAATGTTGCCTTTCCTGAGTCCAGTCAGTTCTATCTCAATTAATAATTACCCACCCCCTTCTTTTCTTTGCAAAGTTCCTACGTGTCAGTTTGGTTATGGTGGTGCTTAGCTGATTCGGGCCTGGTCATATCTTCTACTTCCCTGTCCTTGGTGAACTTGGAAGTCTTGGGTGATACTGCCATTAAGGATACGGCATGGGGCATTATCCAGACTGTGAGCAGCAGAAAGCCATGAGGTTACTGAGAAAGAATATACTGCCAGATATAAGTGGTCCCGGGGTTCCTTCCAGCTCTCTTAGCAGTGCTTATTACTGATAAGGGAGGTTGCAAGGAAATATGTCTGCTTGGTTTAACTTTACCCTTACTACTGGTAAGCAGCAAGAAAATCTTCTGAGTCTTGAGAACACTATATTCATATGGGAAGTGCATCTTGTATTGATTATATTTTAAGAATTGGGAGATAGTCACAGGGTCATCAGCAAGATGATAGATTATGGAAGAAGTCAGTATGCTTCCCACTTTTTATTTTTTTACTCTTGGATTCTTCATACATTAAAACCTCACTCTGAAGGACATTACAGATCTTATTAATGACATACATTAATGACATAATTAACGATATACAGACATGATTAAAGACCAATACAAAGAGAATCACACATGATTTAATTTGGAGAAGGAACGGGGCAGGGACAAAATGACAAATAACTTTCAAATGTGTGAATAATCCTTACCAAAAAAGACTACTGAATAGTTAGTTTCCGTAAGGACAAAGTAGAAACAATTTGGCATAATTAGGCTTTATTAACTAGATTTTTTTTTTTTAAAGGAGACAGCTTTCTGGTGGTATGTGCTTTAGTAAACTTTGGTTTTTTGATATTCTTCAGTGTTCTATTGATTTTTTTTTTTCAGTGCGGTTTGTCTCATGTAGAATCAAAAGAAGGAATTGTGGACATTTATGTCCTGTTCCTATTCAGAGTGGTGACATTAATAATATGACATAGCAGGGGGAAATAAAATCTGGTAAAATAAAAGCATCATGTGTGTATATGCCTTCCCAAAACCCTCCCCAAATTAACAGAACACATTTTTAATTTTCAAAATTGAGGATTTGTTTTATAATTAACTAAATTTAAAGTATAGTCAGCTTATAGAAAATATTAACCTAAGACAATCTTAACGATTGGTTTGACGATCACTGGCTAGTCATCACTTGGAATTTTATATGTAAGAATGTTAAGGCACGTGCTAAGTGCAGGAAATACTGCAAAATGTACCTGTCATGAGAGCTCCTTGAAGCCAGAGCATACAGTTTGACCATCCACCTCGGTACTTCTTAAAATACTGTGTGATCAAACTCCTCACCTTGGAATCCCAGATGCAGAGTTACGGGCATGAAAATAAAAAGAAGCTGTTATATAATGGCTTTCCAAATAATTGACCTTTGTATTGTCTTGTTCCTGGAGGAGCTGTTCTCAGGGTTTTTCCAGTGCTGCTTCAACTTCTCTGCTGCCTTCACAGCCCACGTGTGTACTTTTCATGAACGGCTTTAACCAAACACAAGAAATGGTTTTGGGAGCACTGTTGTTGTCAGAAATACTCTTTAAACTCCTGTTCTTGAGGTGAAAACCATTTCTGTTTTGCCTAATAGCTGTAATTAACAGTAAAGAGGAATGTTTACCATAGTTCAATAGTTAAAATTTGCAAAAGGGAAATAATTGAATCCATTAAACACATCATTTTCATCATCAAATATAAAAGGTGATAAAGCCAGGTGTTCTGTTAAAGGCTAAGAATTAAAACAGAACAATATAGATAAGGAGACAAGATGGCGGGGAAGTAGGAGGAGGCGCCTTTTCAACCTGCACCCTAAAGTGAGCTGATTACCTACCAAAGAACTCCGATCACCCATGAAATCAGCCTGAGATCAGAATTATACACGTCTGGATCTCTACGGGGGCCAGAAGACGCCAGTGGGCAGGTAAAGTGGAGTGGGAACTTCGGACTGATATCGGAAGATAAACAAAAGGGGGAGGGAGCCACCAGAGGCGACCGACTGGAAAATAATACCCCAATACGAGAGTGCCCGGCATCTGGGGACCAGCATTAACTTGGAGTCTTGTTGAAAGCACTCAAAAGAGCAAAGACTCGAGTGGGGAAATTGTGGGAATTGGGGCGGATAGGGATAGGGGCTTAAGTCCCCAGACCCAGGGCAGCATCCCCTGGCGCTGAGCCGGAGAGTGCGGCGGAGAAACCTGGTCTTTGTCCCGGAGCCGCCAGTGCGCCCGAGAACGGGTGGAGTCCGGCTCCCGTGAGGGGCTGGGAGCCACACCAGACGGCAGAACGCGCACCTTACTGGAGATGCGCGAGTGCCTCAACCTCCCCTGAGAGAGGTGCACGCCCAGCCTGGTGTTCTGGGACCCACGCAGCGATAGACCCACGCGGCGATAGAGCCGATAGAGCTGGAGGCGCGCGCCCCAAACCATCCCCTGGGAGAGGTGCGCGCAAGACCTGAGCTCTTAGCCCCAGCCAGCGGGAAAATCTCAGTGTGCGATTGCTGCTTGGAACCTCTCTGGCGGTCTGGAGCTGCCCAGACAGCCACAGCTGCCTTGGTTTTGCGTACAAGCAGGAGATCCTGCGTCCCCAGGGACCGTGACTCAGAACCTGCTCTGCCAGCGGCCCAGCGGCTGCAGCACCTGCAGGGGAGCAGACTGAGGCTTCTCTCTGAGAGGGAGGTTGGGGTGCAGTTTTCTTTCCTCTAAACCTCCAAAAACCATCAAAAGCTGTCAAGGCGAGAGAAAAGAAGTGAACAAACATAAAAACCTCCAGAGAACAAAAACCTGAAAAAAAAACGTTTTTCTCAGAGCCCACCCCCTTGAGGGGGTCGGGAGGACTTAACTCAGGGAACATCATTGACTGAAAACCCACGTGGCAGCCCCCTCCCCCAGAAAACAAATCAGGAAAAAAAAAAAAAAGACTACAAGAGAACAACCACCACTACTTCATAGATAGAACTTTTATTTTTAATTCTTTCCCACTATTCTGGTTCATTTTTTTTCTGTTTTTATATAGATAATTTTTTAACCTATTTACCATCACAGTGAGATGTCCAGTACATCAAATTCCATGATAAACTTCTAACCTGAATTTTTTGATACATACACATGTGTTTTTCTTTTGCTTTTCTATTTTCTTAATTTTTAAAAAAATTTTCAATTTAGTTTAGTCCAGTTTATTCCTTTTTTATTTTTATTTTCTAATATTCATATAGAGTTAAACTTCAAGGTAATCCCCTTTCTCCAAGCAATGCTACCCCTATAGGTGAACCAATTTTTAATCCCCCTTTTTCTTAGGAAAGTTGAGTCCTTTAACAAAGATATCAAGATACATCCAGGAAGAATCAAAATAACCTTCCTCGCCCACACCAAGAATCTATAACCATGCTCCCATCTTTTTCTTCTGCCAGTGTCTCTGTGTATTTATGTTTGTCTGGATAGTATATAAATCTTACACTTGGGGTTCTTCTTGACGAGGCTCCTCCTTTTTTTTTGCTTATATATATATATATTTTCTCTCGTCATATACTTTTATCAGTCTTTTTGTTTGTCTTTTTTTGTTTGTATACATCATAAACCTTACCCTGGGGCCCATTTGGGCTGAACCTTCACTTTTATCTTCCCTTTTTTTCCTGTCTCTCTCTCTCCCTCTTTTTTCTTTTTCTTTTCTTTTTTCTCTCATTTGGGTGGGGAATCCTGAGTGCTCAGAAGCGTTCCAGGGTGCACCTTGACTGGACCACGGTCAATACATCCAGCTACATCTGTCCAGTCATCTCTCACCAAAATGACTAGGAGGAGGAATCCCCAACAGAAGAAAAATACAGAGGATGGGCCTTCTGCAACAGAGCTAACGGCTATCAACATAGACAATATGTCAGAAAGAGAATTCAGGCTAACAATTATCCAGGCAATAGCTAGGTTGGAGAAAGCCATGGATGACCAAACAGAATTGATTAGGGCAGAATTGAAAGCGACCAGAGAGGAGGTTCATAATGTTAGGGCAGAGCTGAAGGCCACCAGGGATGAGGTTCACAACGCTCTCAATGAGTTCCAATCTAATCTAAATTCTCTAAAAGCTAGGGTAACTGAGACAGAAGATAGAATTAGTGATCTGGAGGACAAACAAATAGAGAGAAAGGATCAGGAGGAAGCCTGGAACAAACAGCTTAGAAGCCACGAAAACAGAATCAGGGAAATAAATGATGCCATGAAACGTTCCAACGTCAGAATTATTGGAATCCCTGAAGGGGAGGAGAAAGAAAGAAGTCTAGAAGATATAGTGGAACAAGTTTTTCATGAAAATTTTCCCAATCTTGCGAATGGAACAAGTGTTCATGTACTAGAAGTAGAAAGGTCCCCCCCCAAGATTATAAATTCAAAAAAAACATCCAGGCACCTCATAGTAAAATTGAGGAATCATAATTGTAGATACAATCTCTTGAAAGCCGCTAGGACAAAGAAGCTCCTTACATACAGAGGAAAGCCCATCAGAATAACGTCAGACCTGTCCACAGAGACCTGGCAAGCCAGAAAGGGCTGGCAAGATATATTCAGGGCACTAAATGAGAAGAACATGCAGCCAAGAATACTTTATCCAGCAAGACTGACATTCAAAATGGATGGAGAGATAAAGAGTTTCCAAGACCGGCAAGGCTTGAAAGACTATGCAACCACCAAGCCAACACTGCAGGAAATATTAAGGGGGGTTCTATAAAAGAGGAAAAATCCTAAGAATAGCATTGAACAGAAATATAGAGACAATCGACAGAAAGAAAGACTTCAAAGATAACACAATGTCAATAAAAACGTATCTCTCAATACTCACTCTCAATGTGAATGGCCTAAATGCACCCATAAAACGACACAGGGTTGCAGATTGGATAAAACGACAGGACCCATCCATATGTTGTCTACAAGAGACCCATTTTGAACCTAAAGATACACCCAGACTGAAAGTGAAGGGATGGAGAAGCATCTTTCACGCCAATGGGCCTCAAAAGAAGGCCGGGGTAGCGATTCTCATCTCAGATAAATTAGATTTTAAACTAAAGACGGTAGTCAGGGATACAGAAGGACACTACATCATTCTTAAAGGGACTATCCACCAAGATGATCTAACAATTGTAAATATCTATGCCCCCAATATGGGAGCAGCCAATTACATAAGAAAACTATTAATCAAGATAAAGAGTCATATTGATATGAATACATTAATAGTAGGAGATCTTAACACGCCTCTCTCAGAAATAGACAGATCATCGAAGCAGAAAATCAATAAAGAAATAAGAGCATTGAATGATACATTGGACCAGATGGACCTCATAGATATATACAGAACATTCCACCCTAAAACAACAGAATACTCATTCTTCTCAAGTGCACATGGAACCTTCTCCAGAATAGACCACATACTGGGTCACAAATCAGGGCTCGACCGATACCAAAAGACTGAGATTATTCCCTGCATATTCTCAGATCACAATGCTTTGAAACTGGAGCTCAATCACAAGGAAAAGTTCAGAAGGAACTCAAATACCTGGAAGCTAAAGACCACCTTGCTTAAGAATGCTTGGATCAACCAGGAGATCAAAGAAGAACTTAAACAATTTATGGAAACCAATGAGAACGAAGACACTTCACTCCAAAACCTATGGGATACAGCAAAGGCGGTCCTAAGGGGGAAATTCATAGCCATCCAAGCCTCCCTCAAAAAAATTGAAAAATCCAGAATACACCAGCTGTCTCTACACCTTAAAGAACTGGAGAATCAACAACAAATCAAACCAACTCCACACGTAAGAAGGGAAATAATCAAGATTAGAGCAGAGATCAACGAGGTAGAAACCAGAGATACAGTAGAACGTATCAACGAAACTAGAAGCTGGTTTTTTGAAAGAATCAATAAGATCGATAAACCATTGGCCACACTAATCCAAAAGAAAAGAGAGAAAGCCCAAATTAATAAAATTAAGAATGAAAAGGGAGAGATCACAACTAACACCAAGGAAGTAGAAACAATCATCAGAAGCTATTATCAACAGTTGTATGCCAATAAGCTAAGCAACCTAGATGAAATGGATGCATTCCTGGAAAACTATAAACTCCCAAAATTGAACCAGGAAGAAATTGACAACCTGAATAGACCGATATCTAGTAACGAGATTGAAGCAGTGATCAAAAACCTCCCAAAAAACAAGAGCCCAGGACCTGACGGATTCCCTGGGGAATTCTATCAAACTTTCAAAGAAGAAATAATACCTATTCTCCTGAAGCTGTTTCAAAAAATTGAAGCAGAAGGAAAAATTCCAGACTCTTTTTATGAAGCCAGCATTACCCTGATCCCCAAACCAGGCAAAGACCCTACCAAAAAGGAGAATTTCAGACCGATACACTGATGAATATGGATGCTAAGATTCTCAACAAGATCCTAGCAAACAGGATCCAACAGCACATTAAAAAGATTATCCACCATGACCAGGTAGGATTCATCCCTGGGTTACAAGGATGGTTCAACATTCGCAAATCAATCAATGTGATAGAACAAATCAATAAGAGAAGAGAGAAGAGCCACATGGTCCTCTCAATTGATGCAGAAAAAGCATTTGACAAAATCCAGCATCCGTTCCTGATTAAAACGCTTCAAAGTATAGGGATAGAGGGAACATTCCTGAACTTCATCAAATCTATCTATGAAAAACCCACAGCAAATATCATCCTCAATGGGAAAAAGCTTGCAGCCTTCCCATTGAGATCAGGAACACGACAAGGATGCCCACTCTCACCACTCTTGTTCAACATAGTATTAGAAGTCCTAGCAACAGCAATCAGACAACAAAGAGAAATAAAAGGTATCCAGATTGGCAAGGAAGAAGTCAAACTCTCTCTCTTCGCAGATGACATGATTCTTTATATGGAAAACCCGAAAGACTCCACCTCCAAACTACTAGAACTCATACAGCAATTCAGTAATGTAGCAGGATACAAAGTCAATGTCCAGAAATCAGTGGCTTTCTTATACACTAACAATGAAAATACAGAAAGGCAAATTAGAGAATCGATTCCATTTACTATAGCACCAAAAACCATAAGATACCTCGGAATAAACCTAACCAAAGAGGTTAAAGATCTGTACTTGAGGAACTACAGAACACTCCTAAAAGAAATTGAAGAAGACACAAAAAGATGGAAGACCATTCCATGCTCTTGGATGGGAAGAATAAACATCGTTAAAATGTCTATACTGCCCAGAGCAATCTATACTTTTAATGCCATTCCGATCAAAATTCCACCAGTATTTTTCAAAGAGCTGGAGCAAATAATACTAAAATTTGTATGGAATCAGAAGAGACCCCGAATTGCTAAGGAAATGTTGAAAAACAAAAATAAAACTGGTGGCATCACGTTACCTGATTTCAAGCTTTACTACAAAGCTGTGATCACCAAGACAGCATGGTACTGGCATAAAAACAGACACATGGACCAGTGGAACAGAGTAGAGAGCCCCGATATGGACCCTCAACTCTATGGTCAAATAATCTTTGACAAAACAGGAAAAAATATCCAGTGGAAAAAAGACAGTCTCTTCAATAAATGGTGCTGGGAAAACTGGACAGCTATATGTAGAAGAATGAAACTTGACCATTCTCTTACACCGTACACAAAGATAAACTCGAAATGGATAAAAGACCTCAACGTGAGACAGGAATCCATCAGAATCCTCGAGGAGAACATAGGGAGTAACCTCTTTGATATCAGCCACAGCAACTTCTTTCAAGATATGTCTCCAAAGGCGAAGGAAACAAAGGCAAAGATGAACTTCTGGGACTTCATCAAGATCAAAAGCTTCTGCACAGCAAAAGAAACAGTCATCAAAACAAAGAGGCAACCCACGGAATGGGAGAAGATATTTGCAAATGACAGTACAGATAAAAGGTTGATATCCAGGATCTATAAAGAACTCCTCAAACTCAACACACACAAAACAGATAATCATATTAAAAAATGGGCAGAAGATATGAACAGACACTTCTCCAAGGAAGACATACAAATGGCTACCAGACACATGAAAAAATGTTCATCATCACTAGCCATCAGGGAGATTCAAATCAAAACCACATTGAGATACCACCTTACACCAGTTAGAATGGCCAAAATTAGCAAGACAGGAAACAACGTGTGTTGGAGAGGATGTGGAGAAAGGGGAACCCTCTTACACTGTTGGTGGGAATGCAAACTGGTGCAGCCACTTTGGAGAACAGTGTGGAGATTCCTCAGGAAATTAAAAATAGATCTTCCCTATGACCCTGCAATTGCACTGCTGGGTATTTACCCCAAAGATACAGATGTAGTGAAAAGAAGGGCCATCTGTACCCCAATGTTTATAGCAGCAATGGCCACGGTCGCCAAACTGTGGAAAGAACCAAGATGCCCTTCAACGGATGAATGGATAAGGAAGATGTGGTCCATATACACTATGGAGTATTATGCCTCCATCAGAAAGGACGAATACCCAACTTTTGTAGCAACATGGACAGGACTGGAAGAGATTATGCTGAGTGAAATAAGTCAAACAGAGAAAGTCAAGTATCATATGGTTTCACTTATTGGTGGAGCATAACAAATAATATAGAGGACAAGGGTAGATGGAGAGGAGAAGGGAGTTGAGGGAAATTGGAAGGGGAGGTGAACCATGAGAGACTATGGACTCTGAAAAACAACCTGAGGGTTTTGAAGGGGCGGGGTGGGAGGGTGGGGGAACCAGGTGGTGGGTATTAGGGAGGGCACAGATTGCATGGAGCACTGGGTGTGGTGAAAAAACAATGAATACTGTTACGCTGAAAATAAATAAAAAATTAAAAAAAAAAAAAACAGAACAATATAATTTTCTCATTCCACACCATTTTGGAAGTTTTCTAAGTGAGCTTCTGGTATATAAAAACGAGGCTCTACTGAGATCACCAAAACAACAAAAAACAAACAAAAAATACTGTATTCTTATTGGCATTTAAGTAAATGCAGAGTCTATAGTGTGGAGTCTCTGGGATAAAATCTTGGCTTTAAGCACTACTTTTGTGATCTTTGGTAAGATATTTAACCTTCTCTGCCTCAGTTTTGTCATCTTTTAAAATAAGGATGATAATTGCATGCACTTCATATGGTTTGGTTTAATTGAGTCAAAATGCAGACACACGTGGAATATACTAACATTGCCTGGCATGAACTAGGTGGTTGATACATACTAGCTAAAAATGTGTAACTTTTATTTACAAAGTACAGAAAAATTCAGGTTGGTCAAAACTTGGTGTAAAAAACCTCTTTGTTAACAGAAGTCAAGAATAAACTCAGGCAGTGAGACCCTAAGACCACACCTCTCCAAGCCTTTCATGTCTCTCATTCTGGCCATAAAGAGGCCTTTATGTCCATAATGATCAAGTTCTGAGTTCCCAGACCTCCTTTCCTTAATCAACAGAGGTCAAGATGGCAAACCAACATGTACACCTTCTTACACCACCCCTCACCCCCCACATTTATACTCTTGTTGCCTCTGTTTGGCTTAAATCCAGAATAGGTAGTGTCATTAAACTCTCTGTTCCCCTTTGTATAGTTGGCCCCAGGAAGGCAGGTTTCCATGTCCATGTTACCTCACTCATTGTAATCACCCTGCCTATCTACTATTCAGTCTCTTTCTTAAACTTTTCCTTAACCTCCAAAACCCTTCTAGAGTGTTCTTTGGAACTAACAATCCATTATCTGCATGATAGAATATGTTTTCAAACTCTTCTCTGAACATGCATTCACTTTTCCGCTCTTAAATCTGGGCTTTTCCTCAAAGACTGTATTTCCTCTGCAGCTTTCAATCAGTAGCTGCTTTTTCATCCCTAATTGGGCTTTAGCACTGGCCTTTACGGTGAGCTACATGTCATCTTTACTCTTCATGGTTGCTTTCAGACCATTTTGGACCATTCTGTTAGTCTTTTCTCTCAGCACCCCTACCACCAGCATTTAAATCTCATGATAATGGATTTATTACTACCTCTCATTGTTTCTGGCATTTGCCTGTGTCCTGGTCATTGTCCCTTCATTTTTCAGAGATTTAGCTCTCAGCTCTTTGTCATTCTCTTCAGCAACTCTCCTGTCTTAATTTGTGACAATGTGAATATTGACATAGGTGAGTCTTCCAGCATCTTACCCCCTCAGTTTCTTGAGCACCTCTCCTCTTGACCTCCATCTTCCCTGAGCCATTCCCTAGCCATACTCTAGACTTTATTATTATCCCTCACTCTGCATCATTCATTATATTAATTTCCTGTTTTTTTATTTCTCTTCTCTTTCCCCAGCTCTCTCTTAGTACCCACACCTCACTTCAACAAGCCATCGTGTTAGTCATTTGAGATCAAGGCATTCACACTCTCAAAATCTTTACCAGTGTTACACAGCTTAAATTACTTGCTTACTCATTATAAATCCTCCTTTTGATTAACCCCCAACTCCCTTGTTCTCTTACTTTATTAGATAGTTGGGTTCAGCTATAGCTACGGTTAAATTCAGCTCTTCAAATGCTTTGTGTACATACCCACGAAGTTGGTTAGAACTGGAAAGAGCACACAACCACATTCTTTCATTCCACTGTAAATTCCTAAAAAAGAACAAAAGAGGGTTTAATACTTTCTGGAAGTCTTTTTCTGCTTCTCTCTTCCACTCATGTTCTATTTTGTCCTTCCCCCACAAATCATTAGTATGTCTCCTGTCATCTTCATTCTTAGCTGATGACTTTGAATCCTACTTGAGAACCTGAATCTCTCAGAAAGCTTCCATAGATTCCTGCCTTTAATTTGACCCATTTACAGGTATCTGCACCTACGTACTCTGCCTTCATATGTTACAAACAATCCATATGTGCTCTTGTCTAAAGCTCATTCCTCTGCTTTCGCACATTTTGCCTCATCTACTTAAGGATATCATTCCAGGAGCCATCGCTTCTCTGTTCTGCGTCATTGTTTCGTTTTTCTCATCTGTTGCATCATTCCTATAAGTATAAAAATTTTCTGTTATTTCTTGTATTAAAAAAAACAAAACTGTGAAGACATTGAAAAGATCAATGGTTATTAAGGGTTGGCAGGGTAGATGAATAGGTGGAGCAGAGAATTTTAAGGCTGTGAATATATTTTGTGTGATACTATAGTGATGGATACTTGTCAGTATATATTTGTTCAAACCCTAGGGGTGCCTGGCTTGCTCAGTATGCAGAGCCTGTGACTCTTGATCTAGGGGGTGAAAGTTGGAGACCTACATTAGGTTGGAGAGATTACTAAAAATAAAAAATAAAAAAATCTAAAAAAAAAGCCCCGTAGATTGTACAACGAGAGTGAACTCTAATGGACTTCAGGTGATTGTAATCTTTCAGGGTAGGCTTATTTAGTATAACAGATCTTAAGTGTAGAATTTGACAAATTTGAAAGTATACAGCCTTGTCAAGATAATGTAACATTTCCATCGCCATAGACATTCCCATGTGTCCCTAACACTCAGTCTCCACTCACCCAGGGATGATCACTTCTCTGGCTTTCTTCACTGTGGATTAGTTTTCACTCTTGTAGAAGTACATGTTAATAGAATCATTAAGTATATATTCTTCTTTTTTTTTAATATATATTACATATATATATATTTTATTTGTTTGACAGAGAGATCACAAGTATGCAGAGAGGCAGGCAGAGAGAGAGAGAGAGAGAGAGAGAGAGGGGGAAGCAGGCTCCCCACCGAGCAGAGTGCCCAATGTGGGGCTCAATCCCAGGACTGAGATCATGACCTTGGCTGAAGGCAGAGGCTTAACCCTCTGAGCCACCCAGGCACCCCTAAGTATATATTCTTCTGTGTCCAACTTCTTTTCCTTAGCATGTCTGTGAAATTCAGCCATGTTGTTTTATGTATAAACAATTAGCTGCTTTTGGTGCTAAGTAGTGGCAGGACTCTACTACAATTAATATGTTTATCCATTTTTCTGTTAGTGGTCACTTGGATTGTTTCTAGATTTGGGCTATGTGTATTTCTATTTTTGTCTCTTTTTGTGAACATACATTTTTAAAAATTTCTTCTGGATAAATACCTAGAATTGGAATTTCTGGGTTATAAAGTAGTTGTGTACTTAGCTTTGAAGGAAACCACCATTTTTGAAAACATGATTGTACTATTTTATATTTATACCAGAAATGAGAATTCTGCTATTGAGTTGTTGGTCTTTTAACTTTTTTTTTTAAATGTAATCCTACCATTCTAGTGGATGTATGGTCATATTTGTTACAATTTTAACTTGAATTTCCATGATGACTAATAAAACATGACATTGAGCATATTTTCATGGGCTTATTTGCTATTCATATACCTTTCCTTATAAAGTATTTATGTAAGTAGTTTTCTTGCATTTTATTGGATTATTTGTTTTAATTAATGAGTTGTAGAATTACTTTATATATGATAGATACAAATCCATCAGATATATATTTGCCACATTTTTTCTCAGTCTGTGATTACCTTTTCTTTCTTTATAGTGTTTTTTGATTAACATGTTTTTGAAAGTTTTGATGCTTTACCATTTTTTTTTTTTTTAGAACTCCTTCTTTGTCCTCTTAGAGATATATTTACCTATCCCTATGATAAATATATTCTACTTTGATTTCACTTAGGGTATTATAATTTTACCTTTTACTTTAGGACTGTAATCCATCTCAAATTTATCTTTTTGAATTTGGTGTGAGTTAAGATTTAAGACCTTTGTCCTACCTCCCCCAGTATTTGATACCTAGCTATATAAGTATCATGTGTTTTAAAGATTTTACTTTCACCCACCATTGAATTACTTTGATTCAAGATGACTTTATAACTGTGGGTCTGTTTCTAGCCTCTGTTTTGTTCTGTTAATTTTATTTACCTTTTTTTAGGCCAGTGCCTTATTGTCTTGATAACTATATCTCTATATTAAGATTTAAGTCCCTGTAGTTAAATCCTCCAACTTTGTTCTTTTTTTTATTTTCCCAGAATTATTTAGGCTATTTTAAGCCCTTTGCATTTCTATTTAAATTTTAGAATTAGCTTGTTAGTTTTTACAGTACAGACCACTGGAATATTGATTGGGTGTGAACTGAATTTTAAGTCAACTTACTGAATAGTTTTCATTTTTAACAATATTGAGTTTTCTAATACATGAAAAAGGTCTATTGTTTCATTTCTTTTTGTCTTACTTAATTTGTCTTAGCAATGTTTTTGGTGCAAAGATCCTGTATTTTTTTGAAAAGTTTTATCTAAATATGATATTTTATTTGACACTACTATAAAGTCTTTTGAAATTTCATTTTCCAATTGTTTTCTGCAATGATATAGAAATACAGTTGATTTTTGTATTTTGACTTTGTACCTGGAAATCTTCCTCTGAAACTTACTTATTAGAGATACTTGTTTTGAAAATTAGAAGAATTACCTACATAGGCAGTCATGTCATTTACAAATACAGGAACAGTTTCTTTTCTTCCTTGCTGATCTTTGTATCTTTTATTTATTTTTTATCACCTTAGTGGATTGCCTAGAACCAGCAGTATATGTGACATGCATACGGTGTTACTGATCTTCAGGAGCGAAAGTTAGTTCTCTGCTGTTATATGTGGTCTCAGCTGTATTTTTTGGGTGACTTACATAGTGAAAAAATTCCCTTCTTATTCCTCTTTTTTATTATGATTGTGAGTTTAATTTGGTTTGTTTTGGTGATTGTTGAAATATACATATAGTTTTTCTCCTTTATTCTTGGATCTAGTATTTTTTTTAAATATTTTATTTCTTTATTTGATAGGCAGAGATCACAAGTAGGCAGAGAGGCAGGCAGAGAGAGAGGAGGAAGCAGGCTCCCCATTGAGCAGAGAGCCCGATGTGGGGCTCAATCTCAGGACCCTGGGATCATGACCTGAGCCGAAGGCAGAGGCTTTAGCCCACTGAGCCACCCAGGCGCCCCTCTTGGATCTAGTATTACATTAGTTGATTTTCAAATGTTAAACTAACTGCATTCCAGAGATAAATCCAGCTTGATGGTTGTATATTTTCTTTTTAAATGTTGGATTCAGTTTGTATCTGAGGGTTTCTTTGAGTCTATGTAATCTTTTCTTATATTGTCTTAGTCCAGTTTTGGTATTAGGGTTATAATGGCCACATAAATTTAATTGGAAAGTGTTTCCTCCACTCTAATCTTTGGAAATGTCTTTGTAAAGTTGTGCTATTTATTCCTTGTAAGTTTGATGGAATTCATCATTGGAATGATAGCGTTTTTGTGGAAATATTTCTGATAACTCAAATTTGATTTATTTAAAATGATATCAAAACTTTCTGTAACTTTCCATGTCAAATTTGGTAAGATAATTCCAAAGGATTATCCCATTTCATCTCTCTTGTCAAGTTTATTAATATAAAGTTGATCATATAGTCTGTTACTTTTTTTAGGGCCAAAGTTATCTATAAAAATACCCCTCTTCCTTCCCAATATTGATAATTTTATTTTTCTCTCCTTTTTCTTGATCTATTTTACTAAGTTTCTCTAAGTTGTTAATTGTGTTCTGATCAAACAATATGCATACTGTTTCTGATTATATTTTTAACTAATGTAGTTAAATGTTCAAGTAATGTAGTTACTGTACAAATGTACATAGGGTTGAATTGAGATAGTATATGTTTCATGGCAAAAAGAAGGCTAATTATGTTTATGAGTCAAGCTTTGCAAAGTAATGCATCATTATTGACTCTCTCTAGAATTTATGAGCTTAAACTGGTATCTTGCTTACAGTGTTGATATATATTAATAAATGACATGGTAATATTTCTACATTTTAATTTAAGAACAAAAACTTGAGCTCAGATTGTATTTTCATATGGATGAATTTCTGCCTAAAATAGAAATTATTTTTTAAGCTGACACAGAGAGTTTGTAATTAGACCCTAATTACAAGGTATTTCATTGATAAACTATTCTTTCCTACTAAGGATATTTACCCAGTGTTTTATTTTATTTATAATTTCTGTGTTTTAAGGCAGTAAAGGAGAGGATCCTATTCATTTCTCAGCCTATACTGAGCCATTTGTATATATTATTCATCATTAAAAAGGAACTATTTCTTAAAATCTTCTTTCACTTCTTGTTTTAATACCAACACATTTATTGTTAGTTGTATGGAACATCTAATGCAAAAAGATATGTCATTAAAAAGCCTAACAAATTGTAATCCAGAAGTCTGGAGATAGAGCAAAGGACATATTTTACTTAGTATTTTCTGTTTTTTCTAATTTTTATTATTTTTTTAAAATTTATTTATTTATTTGTCAGAGAGAGAGAGCGCGCAAGCGTGAGCAGGGGGAGGTGCAAAGGGAGAGGGAGCATCAGACTCCCTGCTGAACAGGGAGCCTGATGGAATGCTGAGTTCCATCCCAGGACCCTGGGATCATGACCCAAGCTGAAGGCAGATGCTTAACCGACTGAGCCACCCCAGTGTCTCTATTTAGTGTTTTCTAACAGGTTGCTCATACACTTAAAACTACCTATCTGAAAAATACTTGGAGATTGCCTGAAAAAGAACCCTATAAGAAATTAATGATTAATTGTGAAGATTTATAGGGTCTATTTCATTTAATCATAAACTAAGAAAGAAATAAGAACAAGGAGGTTATAAGTCCAAAACTGTAGAAAGCTCTATGGGCTTAAAGCCATTACTCTAGAAAATAAATCCTGCCACACGACACAGGGAATGAACACAGTAAATTTCAAGGTTTGGAAAATGTTTCTTATGGGAGAAAATCCCATTAAGTCCATCTGAATTACTTCAAAAGAAGGTCCGTGGCAGTGTCAACTGCCATTAACGTGAAGGATACTTCCCTGTTTCTCACTGCATTATGTTTGTATCAAATTCTATGACTTTTGTTTATGATCAATAACCAATTTCTTCTGAGAACACTAAAAGGTTACAACCTGGTTTGCTCACAGTAATGAAGATTTACTGGAATGTGAGTCATCCCTATTTAAATCAGCCTATTGAATCATCAATTTTCAGAGGACCTGATAGGCTTGTTGTATTTATCACTGTCCTTTGGCTAATGGAGGTTTGGGTTCATATCATAATTTAAGCCAAGCATTGATTTTAGTTTATAAACCCCAGTTTCCTCCATCAGCTGTGCTCTTGGTAAGAGCCAGTGCTACACAGCTTCCCTAGTAGCCAACTGGAGACTCAACCAAGGAATGAAACAGAGATGGGATGGACAGTTCCAGGCTCAGCTGATTTTCATGATTAATAACAATAAGTGCACTAACTGATTGAAATTGTCATTTAATTGTTTTTGCATTTTTGAAAATACATATAAATGCTAAAAATTAACATATTAATATAAATAATAATAATCCTTACCACTTTCCTACACACTGATAAATTAGTATTCTGATTATTGACTGTGACAGTTAGTAAGCAGCCTCTTATTGTCATTTTGTGAAAAATATATCCCCTAATAATCCTTCATAGGGCTTTGTCTTTTTTTCTTCAGTGTGGACAGACTTGGTATTGGCTTCAGAAAACACTATGCTTACTAATGTGTTTATTGTCACATTTATTTCCTTAGAATCTTTATCTTTTCTATTCATATGCTTGTATGTGATTAAATTCTGTTTTAGAGCATTCACGGTTTTCAATATCTGGAACGTTTTGTTCGATGTTTTGTTAACTTGTTGGCAACTCCACTTAGGGCTCACTTTTTGCTCAGGTTAGTCTCGAAGTCTACACGCTTTTTCTCAGAAAGCTGGCCCTTTCTTTTTTTAGTGCTGCTTCTCTGTGAATCACTGCTTGTTTTTCTTTCTTTACAGTCAGTACTCAAGCTAATCATCTAAAATTTTTTCTTGGTGAATATTGGAAGTGTTTTAATTGTTTTTTCTATAGCTCTGTTTTCCATAGCTGGAAGCTCAATATATTCATGTCTATTACTTGATAAAAAATTATAGCATGCCTTGTTAGTATAAGGCATGGTACTAGGCGTAGGATATATAGTGGTAAATAGGACCTGTATAGACTGTATCCTTGTGTAACTAAAGTGAAAAGTGCCAAGGAGCTCAGTAAACATCTAACTTTTCACATTTGTGGACAGTGATGTGAGGAGCAAGCACTGTGTTCTGTGAGTACAGAATAGGGTCTGCCTGGTAAGCATAACTCATTTATCACTACCAGAATCTCGATATTGGCAAGCTACCAGCAGATAAAAAGCATAGAATGAGAAACGAGACTAGGCATTTCATATTTGAAAAGGAACACTAATAATATAGATTTATTTATAATTCAGTAGATAAGCCTTAAGCATAACCTAATAGCTGTCCCTGTACTAGTTACCGGAGATGAAAATGAAATGAGACTGTGCCTGCATTTTAGAAATTCATGGTTTAAAGAGAATTTATATATGTACACTACTTACATTAACACAGTGTGGTAAGTCCTCTTACAGAATACGCTGTGGACTAAATGTGTCTGCCTCCTTCCCACGAAGTTGTATGTTGAAGGCCAAATCCCCAGTGTGCTGGTTTTTGGAGGTGGAGCCTTTGGGAGGTCTTGAGTTTACATGAGATCGTGAGGATGGGGCTCATGCTGGGATTAGTGCTCTTATAAGACATGACAGCAGAGAACTTACACTTGCTCCCTTTCTGCACTGGAAAATGTGGGAAGAAGGTGGCTATCTGCAGGCTGGGAAGAGAGCTTTCACTGGAGTTTGGTTATGCTGGCTGCTCAGTCCTGATCCTCCAGATTCCAGAGCTGTGTGGAATAAATTCCTCTTGTTTCATCCACCTACTAGACTGTGGTATTTGTTAGGGCAGTCCTACAAGAGTAGCCCTATGTGCAAACTACATTAGTGGCTTAGAGGACAGAATAATTAATTTTGCTTATAACAACCAAAGACAGTTCCAGAAAGGAAGTAGTATCTGAGGTTGGCCTTGAAGGGCAAATAAAATTTTACTCTGTAGAGAAGAGGGTAAAAGGGCATTCCAACTACACACACATACACACACATAAATTAAAGACAGGAAAATGGGGAATTAAAGGAGGAATTCCAGAGTTCTGTCTTGTTTAACAAGGTGAATAGTGATGCCACAAACAGATAGGAAATAGAAAAACTAGAATGAAGTAGCACAGTGCTAAATTTGACCAAGATGACTGTCTAAGCACCAAGCAGTTGCAGACATAGCTATGGAAATCAGAAGAAACTAGGGAACTGCTTTGAATGTTTAAGTGTGTTAACATGTAGTGGATATTAGGTGTCCCACCCAGGTCACCTCTTCAAGGTCAAAGTATCTGTCCACCAGCTGCTGATGCAATAGCCCAAAGCTAAAGCCTTCATTGGATTTTTTTTATACAGTTACATAATAAAAAAACTGCTTTGTTAAAAATCTCCTTTCTTCCTGGAATGGGGAAGGAAGTGTGGGGAGACAACCTGTGGACAGTGATGGGATGATGTAGATATTTGAAGACCTGGTATCCTTAATTTATTTTGGGACAACTCTAAAGGATACCCAAGCCTGAGAACTTTCTGCAGATTGGTTAAGGGCTCAGTTGCCACTATGTCATGGTTCAGCTTCTCTTTCTGCCAAAGCCTGCCTTTCTCACACTCTCTCAGGTGAACTTCCTAAGAGCACTGTCCAGTCAGCTTTCTCATTTAAAAAAATCCCATTTTGGGGGAACCCAGTCTAAGGCAGTACTGGCACAAATCCCAGAACACCCATCTGGAGAAGTATTAGGCTTGTTAAGGAAAAGGGAAACCATATGCTGAAGTTGCTGCACGATCTGGCTCCACATACCAATATACTATGAGAAGACAAGAATGCACAGGATCAGATCCTGGGGGTGCTGAATGAAGTGGGGGTAGCATAGAAAAGAAAGTTGGGGAAGGGAGAGTGTATCAGTATGGGAGCGATACGCAGTGAAACAGAGTTTAATATTCTGGCATCGACCCTAGGAGGTCATGCTAATTCTCTCCTAGGATTACTCTTGGAAACATGAAACAAAGACTGATCCAAAGCAAATGAAGTAGAATTTCCAGAAATTTCAGGGTGGATGGCAAGAAAAAGAATTAAACAACCCAGAGAGGTGGGCAGGATATATTACAAAAGGTTGGATAAACAGCTGATAATGTATTGTGGAAAGGCCTTGAGGACATTCCAGTCACCAGTGCAATAAGGAATGAGCTGGTAAAAGGGGAATAAAAAATTAGCTCAGTGAGGGCTCTTCTTTCTAGGCAAAGAATGACAGTAGGGGTGCTGTTTTAGAACTGGGCATCCTGATACCAATTAGTATGCTTGCATCTCGAAATAACAAAGAGGAGATTCTATTGCTTAGCAATCAAAAAGCAAGGTAAGTGCAGTTATCACAGTGAGTGGCAAGATCTGCGTCACAGACAGAGGAGGCTTGCCTCGCACTGAGATAAGGAGAGGGTTAGCAGAATATGTTACTCTTTAAGAAAAAATGAATAGACAACAAACAAGGGATTTCCGTAACATATACAATCAAAATAAATTAAAAAATTGATAGTGAAGAGGCAAAGCTGCCCATGAAAACAGTCTTTTCCCAGATTCTAGATGTGATCCAGTTCTCAGACCATGAACCTACTGACTGAAAGACAGGTTAGGTGTGTGATGAAGTATCATTTTTCACTGGGACAGATACACAGTAGAAATTCCCCAGTGCTTCATGAAAGTGACCCATGACCTTTAATGTAGGTACCTGAGCACTGGGAAAAGGAAATATCCAGATCATTCAAGAACTGGAGTAAATATACAAATAAAAAATATTAAAGAGGAACCAAATGGAATGTCTAGAACCACAAATATATACATTGGTGAATTTTTCTGCAGATTAAACACCATGAATAAAAAGATCAGTGAACTTAAAGACACAGTGATAGATATTGCCCATATACAAGCATTGAAAGGGAAAAAAATATATGTATATGTATATATGTGTATTTATATATATACTGCAATAAATATATATTTAGCTTCAGTGAATTGGAGAATGGTTCTAAAAATTCTAACAGTAGTGTTATTAGTGTTCTGAAAGGGGGTGGATAGAAATTGAAGAAATAATGGACTTCCTTTTTCCAAATTTGCTCAAAATGGTAAGGCCACATGCCTTAGATATTCAAAAAATTCCAGTCAGGGGAATAAAAAAGTCCAAAGCATGTAATTTAAATTCCATAAAGTCATTATTAGAAATACAATTTTAAAAGTGGAGAAAACAAGAGAGATCAAATGGAGGGGAATAAATACAAGAAAGTGGTTGACTTTTGGTCATATATCAACCTATAATTCTATATCCAGAAAAATTTCCTTCAGAAATTAAAATAAAATAAAATAAATGATGTTTATGATGAAATAATGTTTCCTGAAATGATGTTCAGGAAAAGCAAATTTTGGAGAATTTATCACCAGAAGGTCTTCACAAGAAGAAAGTTTAAATTTCTTCAGGCCGAAGGAATGGAAGACAAGGAATGAAAAACACTAAAAAATCCCTATGTGGGTAAATAAAATGTTCCTTCATTTTTCGGTTTCTTTAAAATATGTTTTATTGTTTGAGTTAAAAAGTAATGTATTTGTGGAGGTTATGATGTGTAGATGAAAATTGACTATAACAGTATAAACAAAAGTAGGTTTAACAGAAGTATACTGTTACATAATTCCAATCTTCAAATGCCGTAAAATTACTTGAAGGTACACAGTGATGAGATGCACATTGCAAACTATAGAACTCCTGTTTTATAAACTTGAGAACACAGTGAAGAAAAATTGAATAATGAAAATATTTAAATAATCAAAAAGAACACAAGGAAAGAGAACAAAAAAAATATGTGGGACAGATTGAAAAACAAATATCCAGATGGTATACTTAATAACAACCATATAAATAATTAGATTAATTATAAATGCTCCAAGTTGTCCATCTAAAAGCCAAAGAATATTAGGGTGGATTCATCTAGAGAAAATGCATTTTGAATATGAAGTTATAGATAGTTTAACAGTAAAAATATGGGAAAATCTGCTTTAATAGCAAATAAGTCCTCAGGACTAGGAATATTAACAGAGGTGAGAAGGGGTATTTCATAAAGACAAAAGTATCAATTCATCACAAAAATAGAACAGTTCTAAACTCTGTGTACCTAATAACAGAGACTCATAAACATATAAAGCAAAACTGAAAATACTTGTAAACAAAATTAGACAAGTCCACATTACAGTCAAAATTTCTACAGGAAATTACTAGGATGCAAAAGACTTGAATAAAATGTTAATCAGCAAGACATAATCGAAATTTGTAGGATAATTAACCAAAAATGGAGAATGCACAGTTTTAAGGAGTACATTCAACAAGTGAAACAAATTAATAACTGAAAAAATAACTGAACAGTTCTTTGGGGCATCTTCCATCTGATTGCACATTAAGTGGAGGCATATTTTGGAAATGACTCCCTAATGGTTATCTAGACTTGAGAAGTACACACATCACTTATTAAAGCTGGTAGGACCAATTTCAGTTTGAAAGTAGGACTTCCTGACCACTTAATACTACATTAGTACTAACTACATTAACTGTTAATACCCTATGACTAATTTTCCATTCCTTATCTGGAGGATAAGAAAATTGCGTTTAATGGGGATGCCTCAGATACCTGGCAATTTTATGAGAAATTTCAAGTGATTTTATATCATTTTTAAGCATAAGTCACCCATATGTGATTATCTCAGAAAACATAATCTCTTTTCCCATGAGCTCACTGTCCTTTTACTAATTATGCTTACAGCACTTACGCATCGCAGTATTTTCCCATTGAAAAACCGGTTTATAAGTATACATTCCCTTGATCATATGGTTTTTAGAATGGATGATTTAATAGTGGATTTGCTAGCGTCATCTCCCTGGGCTCTATTTTACATTACTTTTAGGGAGTTCATTGTGATGTTTATTTTTTATTATATTCTACTTAGTGCCTTTATCCTCTAAGGTCACAAAGGTTTTTTTGCTTTTTTTCCTCAAATTGTGGTATATCCAAACTATAAAATGGAACAAACTACTTAGGCATGTAACATTGATTGATCGTAAAGTGTAATGCTGGACCATCTAGGACACAGAAGAGAACATACTATATAAACCTTTGTATATTTAATTTGCAGAATAGGTAAAACTAAGAGGCAGTAACAGAGTTTATCAGTTATTGGCTGGGCCCAGGAGCAAGGGAGGGTAAAACGCAAATGGCTACATGAAAAATTTGAGGGTTGTTGGAAATACTCCATATCTTGAGTGGGTAATGATTATATGGGGAGGTACATTTGACAAGCACATTGAATTGCAAACTTAAAATAGGTGCTCTTTATTGTGTATAAATCATAGTTCAGTGGAGTTAACTTAGTAAGTAAGACACAAAACCAAAAATCTAGTGTAGTGACAGAACGGAAGCAGAGAGGCTAGCTATAATGCTGTGAATAATCTGATTGAGCAGTGGTGGTTTATATAGCAGAAATGGAGAACCAAAAATAGATTTAGGAAATGTTTTGAGGAAAAACTACATGGTATGTTGACCATTTTGTAGGTATATTTGAGGGTGGGGATCTCTGAGGGATAGTGAGAAATCTACAAAAATCCTTGAGTTTGGTGTAAGAAATTGGATGGAGTTGTTTATTCAGAAAAGTTTATCTGAGGTAGTAGGTAGTTTGGTCGTTGGATCTTGAGGAGAATCAAGACTTGTTTTGGCTTTGTTAATTTTAAGATGCTTATTGAAACACGTGTAGACAAATATCAACCAGGGTGTTAATGCATGAGTCTGGAGTATTAGGGCAAATTTGGATCTAAATGTACAGATGTGGAAGTCATAGCAAACAGTTTCTATTTGAAGCCATAGGCTTGAAAATCGGTCCCCTAGAGAAAGCATATTTAGAGCTGATAAGAGAGTCCAGGGCATTTAATGGTTCAGCAGGAGGAAAAGAACCAGGAAAGGAGCCTGTGATCAAGCAGCTAACAAGGTAGGCTGGTTTTATTTGGTTAAGGTTAAGGTTTGATTTGGTTAAGATTTGGTTAAGGCTAACATTTGTTTAAAAGTCTCTGATTGCTTTTTTTGTTTGTTTTGAATACATTATTTTTCGTTTTGTGTATCCTTTAGGAATATCTTGCCTTCATTAGAGAACTACTATAAAATTAAAATGAAACAAGTGCATTTTCTAAAAGTTCCACTATTTGAGGTTGTTTTTGTTGAAGAAAACATAAGCAGCTTTATTCTGAAAGGAATGGTTTCATTTAAGCCACTAATGAGGTTGGAAACAAAAGACAGAATCTGAGAATTTGGTCACAACACCTTTTGTTGAAAAGAATACAGTGCTGCAAAGGTCGCTAGCCCCAGTAACAGCCATTGCAACTAGTCCTATGATGTGCAGAGCATAGGACCCCATTAGAGGTCACAAAATTGCACACCAGTCACTAATGAAAGGTTGAATTTCAGTAGTCAGTTCTTGACAGTCACTAACAACCATTCAGAACTAATGGCACTCTCCCTAACATGGTGAGTGGAGCCAGTGAAATATTTAAGGGTCATAGCACAATTTGAGGAAATAACTGTGCCTGAGATCCTGTGAAACGAAGGATATCTCTTCTTTTTTAGATTTATTTATTTGAGAGAAAGGGAGAGAGAGGGAGGGAGGGCATGAGTGGGAGGGACAGAGGGAGAGGAGAGAGAGAAAATCTCAAGCAGACTCTCCTCTGAGCATGGAGCCCTATGAGGGACTTGATTTCATGACCCTATGGTCATGACCTGAGCTGAAACCACGAATCAGAGGCTTAACTGATCATGCCACTCAGGCCCCCCAAAACAAAGGAAGGATATCTTATAATTGAGGAGAAAACTTGAGATTGTGACTGCCTGAGATAACTATTAAATCTGTAAGAGGATCTCTACTTTCACAGATTTGGGGAGTTTGCACTGTTCTCTTTGACCTTCGCCTACCTTCTTCAAGCATAGATAAGAACATAAAAGCATTTATATCAGTTAGGATCCTTTAGCTGCAAGTAACTGAATAAACTAAAAGTGGATTTAACAATGAGAAAAATGTGCTACCTCCAATAATAAGAAGTCTCAGGATAGGCTGTATCACAGTGGGTCAGATCAGTGGCTCCGTGTTGTGAGGGCTTCTGGTCACTCTCTCTGGAAGTCTCTAGATTTTCCCCTTTGGGTACAACAAGAATACAGAGAAGCTTCCAGCAGAGGGGCCTCACATGGCAATGGCCAAAGGCAGGAATGAGCAAGTCCCTGTTTTATTTCTGCTTTTTAAATTAGGAGAAAAACGATCCCAGAAGTCTCTCACTAGGCTTTCCTCTTTGTCTTGTTTTTCTGTCACATAACCATGTCTAACAAATCACCGATAAGGGAAATAAAATTATAACAGTTGGCATAGTTGCATCGACATTTTACTCCTTGGGATGGGGAAGACCTGTAAAGGTACGTAAAAAAACTAGTTCCTAAATAAAGCTGTGATTCTGCCAGCAAAATAGAAGGGATGCCTAATGACTACTGAGAAAATAGAGAAAGGTGTGCAAAGTGATTATTACTAGCACAATAGCTTGTGCACAGTAGTATTTGGTAAATACTAGTTGCCATTTTGATCCTATGAGAGTTTCTCTGATGGAAATACAGTGAATGACACCAGTCTCACACCCCAGACTGCCTCTGTCCAATCTGTCATCAAATTGTATAGTGGTTCACTGTAGCTTCCCTTTCTCCCTTGATCGTAAATCCTTTCCCCTTGTTATCCTTTTTATC
Source organism: Martes martes (assembly GCF_963455335.1). Classification (NCBI taxonomy): domain Eukaryota; kingdom Metazoa; phylum Chordata; class Mammalia; order Carnivora; family Mustelidae; genus Martes; species Martes martes. Next base: position 27,141,481 of record NC_137892.1, read on the forward strand.
TCACTCAAACAGCAGCTTACAAGGTGTCTGTCTCTAGCTTCATCCATTTCCAAAAATCTTACATATGGTAGCCCATTTGATCTTTCTGAAGACAGATCTGATAATACCAACATCTTCCTTAATTCCTATAACAGTTCCTCAGTACATTGCACCTGGAGGTTGAACTCTTCCGAATCATGTCCATGTCAGCCCCTTGGCCATGCTAGGGGATGGAGGCTCATTTGTCTTACAGCTGCCCCATTTGGAACATAGAGTCTTCTTGATGAACACGGTATAGGAGGGGAGAAATAGAAGACTCATACTTGGAGTCTTCATTGTCTACAGAGTCAGGTGCTCTGCCCAGCTCTCGGGGCTGAGAAGAGCCCACTTTTCCTTTACCCAGAAGGAGAGGGGGACATGGTTTTAGGGAACACTCTTTTGACAGATGCAGGGATATACCTCCTGGGTTTCCCTTCAAGGAGGGAGTTGATGCCACAGTGCAGAGACTTTGTCTATCTTAGTAACTGAAGGTGATTTGTCTGAAGTCATGCCCCTCCTGGGGCAGCCCACATGTAAAAAATGAATGAAGCAGACGTAGAAAGACTGGACCATCTCTGCCCACACACCCAGCTCTGAAAAGCATTGCTCACTTGAGAGCTCCCTTGCCTCATGGGGAGTGACTTCTGTCTTTCCTATCCTGCTTCATCCTTTCCTTCATAATTTTGATCCCTCACGAAGACCTTGTACCTCAAACTGTGTATCAGTGTGTGCGTCTGAAAACCACAGTGTGCTACAACAGGTAGCTGTTTCTATCAGTGAATCCATTTGCTCTCAACTCTCTTTTCTGCCTTGATTATCATTTCCTAACTTAAATAATTTCACTCCAAGTATGTAGAAATCCTTACAGTCCCTTGAAGGCATCACCAAGATTTTGCAGGTGAAATATCATTTATTAAGCACTTACATGTTGCTAAGTGTTCTTTCTCTTTCCTTCTGTCGTTCTCAGGCTGCCCAAGAGTAAATAAATCCATGGAAGGAGAGTTATCTGCTCAGACCCAATAATTATTAAACCAGAGAATTTAGACTCAGGTTCTCCTTGTCCCTTTATACCTTTATAGCTTTACGCCTGTTTCCTTTATCACTATGTTCAGTAGTCACTGCATGGGACATCTTTTCTCCCTTCACTTTGAAAGCCTCACTGATATTCAACCAGTTCAGCATCCATACCTTCAAAAAGCCTTCCATGGTTATTCCCTGCCCTTGCATGGCCCATCATCCTGTGTTGCTCCTACAGCTAATACCCTAGACTTTCACTCTCGTCTTTGCACTTGCCATTACCCTATTACAATCCTTTTTGCCTATCTAGCATTCTTAATAATCTGGCACCAGTGCCTGATACAGTACCTTACCTACGTCTCAGAAGGATTTTGAGTGATTTACGTGTCAGCACATTTCGGTATTGAAAGTGTTTGTTGAATGAACTTAATTAATCATACTTAAAAAAAAAACAAAACCTCTCTAGCTTTGCACTGACTCTCCCATACTAGGGGACTTAGTTAAAAAGAAAAAAAATAGTGCCATTACTAGAATATGTGCACTGAACATTTGTGAGCTTAAAGGAATTTGACTTGTTTTAAAATTACTTTCCAAGTCTGATATTGGCTATACCTTCATCATACTACATAGTATGAAATAGGACCAATGACTAGGGGAAGACAGAGGTGTTGAGTGAGGAGCTCTTCCTAAACAGAACCATTTCCTCTTCATGTCTTCACAAATCCGTATTCAGTGCCATGATACTCAGGAGCCCTTCGAGTGTTATTCTCTTGGTCAGTTAGGACAATCACAGTAAAGTTGTGTGTGTAAAAGGAATCCTAACACATAAGAGTACTAACATTTTGGCTTTCTTCCCTGTCTCCCAGTACAACACCTGTTATTTTATTTGTGTATTAAGTAGATGAAGGGAAAAATGCTGAGCAAAATCTTCTCTGGTGTTTTAAGTTGAGGGAGGAAGAGAATGGGGGATATAAATATGAGATGTGAGAGGAAGACATAAGTATTGAAAAATTATGCTTGGGTGACAGGATGAAATATTTCCTGTTTAAAAATGTATCAGGGTTAGGAGGATAGGAAGGAAATAGGTATTAGTCATTGGGGTGCCTGGGTGGCTCAGTCAGTTAAGTGTCCAACTCTTGATTTCAGCCCAGGTCTTGACATTGGGGTCATGAGTTCAAGCCCCGTGTTAAGCTCCACACTTAAAAAAAAAAAAATTAAAAAGAACCTTAGCAGTATCTGTTAGAAAGAACAAGTATGCACAAAATTAAATATAGTACAGGACTTAGATTCAGTTAGAAGGGACTGATAATAAAATACTGACATAGGTAGATGTTCATTAACCCTTTCTATTAGGGATCCCTCAGATCTCCATGATTCAGTATCTAAAGAGTTAAGCCTGCCATAGCAGGGCACCTCTAGGACCCTGAATTTGTGTTGTCCCTACTGTCCTTCCTGATGGATGATTGCCATTCTGACTATCACCTCTGATGTACATGAGTGTTTAAACATAGTTTCTCTCTGTAAGCAGCAAGAACCCCCCCAAAACTTATTAAATCAAGATTTAATGTAACAAATCCATTTTTGTGTCCTTTCAGTGCATCTGAGGCTTGGAAAGTAGGAGTGGATTGAATTCATTAAGTCCTGTTGCCTCCTTCTCCCAGGTCTCATTGTTTGAGGGCACAGGACTGTGGCCTTGACTTCACAGCCACTCATTCAATAGATCTCAGGTGTCTTGCTCTGGTTTATTTTGGTAACTTTGCTCTGTAAAATGACTTTAGTCTGTCATCTCCCCTTATCCAGCAGAAGACATTCTGTCAAGGGATCCTATTTTTCCTGAGGCACTTAGCATCTACTGACAATAAACACTTTTCTTCTGAACAAATAATAGAGTTATAAAGAAGGGGAAAAAAACATTAAATGGACTTTTTACTCATTTTAAACTAAGGAACAAATGATATTTTGCACCTTATACAATAAAAATCCATTTCTGCTTCTGGAAATAAGTTTTCCCAACTTGACAAGCAGCTGATCCTTAACCATAACGATGGTAGAAGAGTGTGGTGTGTTTGTCAAGGGTAGTGGAAAATGCAGCAACTAGTAACATTAAGTCGTACAGAAAATTTCAAAGGCCTTACATTCTTTTATGTAGAATGGAGTGATTTTTAACTCTTGATAATTATTAAGTTTAAAGTAAACGATGACGGGCCCCTGGGTGGCTCAGTGGGTTAAGCCTCTGCCTTTGGCTCAGGGCATGATCTCAGGGTTCTGGGGTCAAGCCCTGCATCGGGCTCTCTGCTCAGCAGGGAGCCTGCTTCCCCCTCTCTCTGCCTGCCTCTCTGCCTACTTGTGATCTTTCTTTCTCTGTAAAATAAATAAATAAATTCTTAAAGAAAAAAAAAGTAAAACGATGGCAAAAATTCATTAACAATCTTAAGTCTGCTTTGGTATCTAAGTGTACTTCAGAGAGCATCATTTTTTGAATAACAAATGAAAATTATGCACATGGAAAAAAATAAACCACTATGTAAAAGAACTGTGTAGGAAGACTGTAAAACCCGTCATGAAGAGTACTGCATTAAAAAACAGAAAAATCCTTTATCAATGGTTGCATTGGAAATGCTGCCATTAATCTATGACAGTTATTCTAGTGAGAGCATCACTAGAATTCATTTACCTAATTGAATGAAGAGGGAGCACTCTCTAGCACTTTTATTTCACTCCTTATTGCTCTGTGCTTTGAATAAACAGTCACCCTTACTTTTCATCGAAAAAGTTACTTATCATGTCCATGCAATTCAAAATGTAAATATGTGCATAGTTGATTGATTTCATTTTAATTTTTGTTAAATGTAAAAACATAAAGTCATGACGTTTAGAATCCACTTTGTGAGCGGGAGAAGTCTGTGTTGTGGCAAGGCGGGCATGGTAAAGGTTACAAATAAAATTCAGTTAATTTTAGGGTCCTGCAGAAGCCAACGCTTAAGTAAATGTCAAAGTAAGGCCACGTTGCCTAATGAAACAATCTCTTTACTCCATTTTCAGACAATGTTTATATATTTTTTTAAAGATTTATTTGTGTATTTTAGAGAGAGAGACAGGACCAGGGGGAGTGGCAGAGGGAGAGGGAGAGGGAATTTCAAGCAGACTGTGAGCCAGAATCAAGAGTTGGATGTTCAACTGACTGAGCCACCCAGGTGCCCCAGGCACTTTTCATGTTTTTTTAAAATATTTTATTTATTTATTTGACAGATCACAAGTAGGCAAAGTGGCAGGCATAGAGAGAGGGGGAAGCAGGCTTCCCTCTGAGCAGAGAGCCTGATATGGGACTCGATCCCAGGACCCTGAGATCATGACCTGAGCCGAAGGCACAAGCTTAACCTACTGAGCCATGCAGGTGCCCCCACTTTTCATATTTCTAAAAGTACAGCCCACCTGGGGCCTTGGATCCCTCCTCCACTTTCTCTTTCCCTATTGTCCTTCTGTCTTTATGCTCGTCCTTCCAACTCATCTTTACTTAGAATTTCTCTTTCTTTTCTTCAAACAAGTATCCAGCACCTGCTATGAGTTCAGCCGCATGCTGATGAAATAGCTAAATGAGTAAGTCAGCCGATTATTGTTTCCAGAGCCTTCATTTTTGCCTCTCTTCTCCTTTAGACTTATATTTGCTTTCCCACCTATCACAGAGGACAATCAAACTATTGAGATTTCCTGTATCTTTCTCTTTCTAGTTTAAAAAATTACTCCTTCCTTTTTCCATTGAGTCATGTCAGAACATGTCCCACTGATGTGTGAGGGATGATAATGGAGGGGCGATGTCCCTCACAGACAAATACTCATATTGTCTTCAACATCCTGAGTTGTGCCTACCTTTAAAGGAGGTATCACCCTGTAAGAACTGTAGGCTCTCAGGTAAGACAGTAAGGATATTTTTGAGCATGTGGGTCCTGAGAAAAGGATTTGTGAATGTTGCTTATAGTTGAAGTCATGGGAAAGGGAGAGTTTAGGCAGTAGTTAGTCCTCTGGTCTGTTTTCAGCCTGGCCGTTTACCAGGTAAATGAAGCTGAGACCGCTGATTTCTTTGTCTGAATTCAGTAATGGCAATTAAGTCTGTTGTCATTGTAAGGTGTTATAAGTTGGTAAGTCTTTGTTATAATTCTTAAGCTATTCATATCCTAAACTTCTCTTTGTACATTGTGTAAAGTCTCATTAATTAGAAGTGGGATCAATAGGATTATTTTATTATTATTTCTGAGTCTCTCTCTCTCTCTTGTTTTTTGCCGGTATGCATGGCTAAAAGGCAGTGGTGGTGTACTTACTTGAGTGGGCTGGTGCTGCCTCCAGAGACTTGATTGTATTTCTTCCCAAATTAACATTTCAGCGTGATCAAATTAATAGCTTGAAATCAGGTATAGTTGGAGAAATTACAGAAATTAACAAACACTACAAAATAAGGTTCTGTTTTGTCCTGAAGAAAAAATACATTAAACCTAAAGCAGTGTACCAGTGCCAGAAAAAGCCCAGGCAAGATGGAGACAAAAGCTCCTTTCTTCTTTTCCCAAGTAATAGACTAGGATACTGCAAGTCTTGAGTTCCTCTGTTCCTATGACGTTGCTCTCTGCTAGGAGGGGAACTTACATGCAAATCCCCTCCAAACCCAGTTCTGCCTTCTAACTGAGGCAGCCTAATGTTATCCCCTCCCTTCTCTTTCAACAGAGTTCAGTTTCCCTCTGTGGTTGCAATAATCTTGACCCCCTAATGCAATAGTCTTGAGTGAAATTTTCCTTGCTTGTACAGTTTTTCTTTGAAACTTCCTTGCTCCCCCCCTTTTTTTTTTTGCAGCATCCATCTGTATTTATAACTCTCTCAAAGTCTGTATTTGAAATACCCCTTCTGATGTGAGGTGGCTCTGAGCTGTCAAGTTCTTTGTGTAGTAGATATTCTGCCCTAAAAATTTCTGTATAATAGATTAAAAAAAAAAGTAGATTTCTGATATTTACAGAGAATCCCAGGTTTAATTTTATGAGTATCATTTTAAGATGCACTTCCTGGATTCTTTTTTTAAATATAAAAGCACTATTTGCAAAGTACAGATTGGAAAACATGAAGTTGTTCCCTTTTAGTTCCTCAAACTTTCATCAGGTTCTGCAGGTTATTTCACACAGCTGTGCTTTAGGAGAGGCAACCAAGCATATTTATTCAGAAACTTCTCTGGGGTGCTGAACTCAGAGCTCTCGCCAGAATTAGCATAAGTAACCAGTGCATTCCTGGTTGGCAGGCACATTTGCTCCGCACATCACCCTCAAGGGAGGCATAATGCAGACCTGCCCAAGTAGCGCTTCCACAGGTTTCAGCTCTGGGCCCTTGGCCTATCACTTTAAAATGCAAATTTCTCCTTCAGTGTTTGAGGGTCTCTGCCTGGTACTCCCTTTCTACTGAAATGATCCCTCCACCCCCACATCAAGGTGGGGCTCTGTGAGTTGCAGACCATTTGCCAAGAACTTTAAGATCTGCAAAGCTTTCACCTTCTCCCCCTCCCCACCTCTTTATTCGCTGTGACCTCCGTGTCTGAGAACTATTTCTGGAGGGGCTCAGGCTGACAGCTGAGCCTTTGTATATCTTCTTACTTTGGTGTTTCACATAAGTAGATCTCAATCTTGTAATGGTACTAGGAATAGTGGCTTCTTAGAACACTTGATCCTGGCCCACCTGCCTTTGAAAGTGTTTAAAAGAAAACCACAGTCCCCGAATGTCATCAGTTAGGCCAAGTCACCAAACTGGGACTTAATACCTATCTAATTGCAGTTCCAGCCTCCTCCAGGAATGTAGTCTTAACCCTTTAGTCAGGAATTTTGGGATCAGCACCAATAAGGTAATCTGTCACATGGGTCTTCTTTGTACCCTCAAAGGAAGATGAGGTGATACACCTAATAAGAAACTCTAAACTACCCCTGATGGAAGGTGATTTTACCTGAGAAGTCCGTTTTTATTTCTTTGCTAATAACTTCTTGCTCCTCATGCTTCTTCCTGTAAAACCTTTCCATTTTGTGCAACTCCTCAGAGTTCCTCTCTATTGGCTAGATGGGATGCTGCCCGATTCGATTCGTGAATCACTTAATAAAGCCCATTAAATCTTCAAATTTACTCAGTTGAACTATTGTTCTTTCATAAAAGATAGCTAGATACAGATTCAGTGATCTCTCAGTGCATCTGTAACCATCCCCAAACAATCTGGGATTTCAGTTATTGTGGACAGGGACCAGGACCCACTGTGAACTGAAACTGGGCTCATCTCTTGGTGGGTGTCAAGCCAAAAGACACAACGGAGCCCGAGATTAGGAAAAGGAAGGGCTTTACTTAAAGCAATGAGGAATCTGGGGATCTTTCCTAAAGATTTTGGGAAAATCTTTGTTCCCTGAACAAAACGGGAAGTTTTGAGCCAAGGGTGCGTACGTGCTTATGAAGGGACTTGTGCAATGGGAATACAGCATAGAATTGGGGCAAAAGTCATCTTAAGGCTCCTTGGTCCAGGTCAAGATCACAAGAGCCATCAAGGGTCAGCATTATCAGTTCTATGGCTCTATTTGGTCTGGTATCTGAATGGTCACAGAGGTTTAGGTCCAGCAAAGATAACTCAAGAAGAATGTGCCTCAAGTCAGTCTTCACTTGTGAATCAGTTCTGGGAGTTTTACTCTGATATGATTAGGCTATCTCCTGGCCTGATAGTGGCTATTTGTTTTTATATTCTTTTATAAGATGCCTGGGGTGGGGGGGGAGGTAAAATGATTTTTCTTTTATTTATTTATTTATTTTTAAAGATTTATTTATTCCAGAGAGAGAATGAGCAAGTGGGGAGGAGGGGAGGGGGAGAGGGAGAGAATCTCAAGCAGACTCCCACTGAGCACAGAGCCTGGTATGGCTTGATCTCACAGCCCATGGGATCATGACCAGAGCCGAAAGCAGAAGTTGGCTGCTCAATTGACTGAGCCACTCAGGCACCCCTAAAATGATTTTTCTTATATCAAGAAAGATATGTTTTTCTTTTTCTGTAGACCCCTAACTCTTTCTGCTTGTACCACCTTTCCCAAGGAACCAACATTTCTGCTTCTTCCTTGCTGACCTCCCCTTTGACTCTTTAACTCTCTTTTCTGGCCCCTACCCATCACCGTCAAATCAGGGGCATCTTTGGCCATCATAATGAGTGGCAGAGACTTAGGAAGTTCTGCTCTTTTTCTTTCAAAATTGTTCATACTCTAGCGTTTGCCTTTAGAACCTCAAATGGTTTTTCTTTACGGTAAAATCGTTTATCTGAAGTAATAAATGTCCTGTAGTTTAGGTGTATGAATGGGGGGAAAGACCAAGGTCTTAAAAAAGAAAGAAAAATTAAGAGAATCTTTGCTGATACTTCAAAATATCCTGCCACCACTTACATATTGATGTAAATATTTTGCCTACTGTTGAAGTTATGATGAGAGAAAAAGCTCTTTAAAGGCCTGGGACATAAGGGAAGCCATTTTAGATATTCTTCTAAGTCAGCATGACTGTACATAAACTTTGTTTAAGCCAAAGCCTTACTTAGGGCCCACCAAGCATACATTGTGCACCTGCTTTGTGGGCAGCCTAAAGGAAAACCCTGTTGTCCTTAAGATACCCATCAATGGCTCCTGTTCCCTGCACTCCTTGACTTTAAAACTCATGAGTCCTGCCTATGTGCTCTATAATATCTTGAGCTTTGACAAGATGTAAAAAGTATGTAACTGCTTGAAAACTGTTCATTCTCTGGAACACTCTCTTCCCTGTGAATAACGTGTTTCCTGGGCAGCTCTCCAAACTTGGGCTTGAATAAAACTCTCTTTCTTACTTTTAGAGATTCTAAAGGGTTTGTTCATTTTGTATCAACAGATATTTTGGGGTAGATGCTATCCTTTATTATCTTTAAGCAGAAGCATACATAGAAAATATGAAAGCCCCTGCTTTACTTTTTTTTTTTTTTTTCATTAACCCCAAATAAAATGGAAATTGATTTGGGTGAAGATTACACATAACAAACACAAAACTATTCTCCCACCCATAGATGAGTTTCATTTAAAAAATGTTTTAATCAAATCATCATGTTGTACACTTAAAATACTTTAAGGTTTTGTCAATTATATCTCAGTAGTGCCAAATACTAAAATAACTTTTTTTGAGAGCACTCTTATATTGGTGAATGTAAATTATAATTTAAATCTGGCACATAGTTAAGCATTGTTTGAAATGTAGACAGGATGTCAGCAAGCACTTCACAGAGTTTATGAAATGCAGATAGCATACTACCACAAAGCCACCGTTGTCTTCCACAGCATTGTTAACCTTAAAAATGAAACTGTCAGTTATTTTACCAGCAGATAAATAAATAAATAAATAAAAGCTTTATTTGGGAATAGCAGAGACTTGTAATCAGGGTAGACAGCCTAAGGCAAAACTCTTACACAAATCAGCTGAACAAAGGAGGGAATGAGCCCTTTTACAGAGGAAAAGGGAAAGTTGGGAAGGCTGTCATAAACAAAGAAGTCCACTGGAGTAAGCTGGGAGTTGGAACCATGGTGGCTTTTCCTTGGTTGAGCTCTGACTTTCTTTCATTGGCTGCGTTGGCTGGGCTGTTTCACTGGTGGAGGGCGATGGGGATGGGGAATGGGGGAGGGGAAGGTTGTAGGAATTGTGGTGATGGAGTCTTTCTTCCTCCTGCTGGGGTGGTGAAGATGCAGGATACATCTCTTCCTGTTGTGTCTGCAGTTGATGAGAAGTGGTAGCTGGATGGTCTCCCAGCTCTGTCTTAGTGAAGTTTCCCTTTATTAATTTTCACAGTATACGTTAATATTTTCCTACTGAAAAGACTGTATAGTTTGTCTGTGTATTTTGTATATTTAAAGTTAAAATTCCCTTTGTGAACTGGAATAGTGCCCTTTCAGTATATATATATGTGTACATAATTTATTATTCAACTGGTTGTTTATGATTGAACCAGTTAACTATCACAATTAAATAAGCTATCTAAGAGATTCTTTCCAAATGTGTGCTTCTATTTATAATACAAATTAGAACTACTTTAACGAGGGAAGTCCTTACTTACATTACTCACTTTAATGTCATTTTCAAATGAAGCATTTGTAAAGTTCTTGTTCACAGTCTTACTTTTGTTCAGAAATGATGACCAAGTTTTCTATCCAGCCACCTGGCTGGCTCAGATGGTAGAGCATGCAACTCTTGATCTCAGGGTTGTGAGTTCAAGCCCCATGTTGGATGTTGAGATTATTTTAAAATAATAAAATTTAAGAAAAAAGATTTCTGTTCAAAAATAAAGACACGTGGACCAACAACGCTCTGTAGGAGGTTGAAGAGGACGCCATTACTCCTTGCCCCTTCCTTTCTGTATGACCTGAAATTTGTGACTCACTGTGATGAAAATAATCAGAATGGAATTTAGCCATGAGAAAAGTCACATTCCAGCAGGTTTCCATTATCTTCCTTCAGCATCACTCCTCATTTTCTTCAGGATGTTGAAAGTTTTAAGACTTAGTAGTAGAATCTTTGTCAAATGCATTTTATTGGCAAATAAATTTTAAGGTGGAATAAAAGTATATTCCTTTAATCCTTCTGATTGATTTATTTTAATGTGGATTAAGCAAAATGCCTGAAGACCCTAAGAAATTGCATGAAATTTCATCTCTGAGAGAGTTGTTCTAGTATGTAAACCCACCGTGCAGTTAGGACTCCAGGAGAGAAGTTTTAACTCAGTATTTTGAGGCTGAGAAAAGATCAGAGAGGTTTTTTGCCGTAATACAATTTTCATTCTTTTTGTGGCTTCCTTAAGTCCCATTCAAGTCAAGATTCTATACTGCTAATGAGCATTTCCAGTAATTCACACTGATCATATTTTTTCATATAACATTTGTTGGTGCGAAATTCTTTTGTCTCTTACCATGTTTTTCCCCCTAGATTTTTAGAGGCATTTCTTAATACATTTAATTCAAGTCTTGTGGGATACCTCAAAGAGAGTCATACCTTCTCATTTAGAGAAATTAAACCTAAAAATACATATTTTTAACAAGTTTGGAAGGTATGTTTGGTGTAGTTTGAATCAATGTAGGCCACGTGGCATAACTGAAATGCACTGTACACCTCTGGGAGCATCTCATAGAGAAGGTCGTCATCTTCCAAAGCAGGTGGAATGTTGTAATTAGCCACCAAGGTGACCATTAATGGCAGGTGACAGGTGTCTACATGTAAAAGCAAAAATACTGCTAGTATAATTTTCAGATCAGAGATAGAAAAGCAGTCATTCTAGTTTGAATAACTTTGTAGCATGTTTCTAGGTGACCAGTAGCAGAAATTTATTTATTTCACAATAGTTGACCATTCTCCTGAGCTCCAAGCAGTAGGCAACCTACTGATGAAAAAAACGTGCCAGGTGCTGTGGGGTTAATGTCCTTAGCTCAGATTTACTTAAGTTTCCTGAGCCTCAGTTTGCTCATCCATTAAATCTTATCACAAAAATTAAATGACATAAAATGACATCATTGTAAGTAAATGTTTAATGATGTACTTGCCTACATTAAACACTAAGGTCATTAGCTTCTTTCTCCCTTTTTTAGAAAATGTTTTCATATTGATTCTTATATTTAGGCCAGATGGTTTCTAGTTACTTGTTCAGCGTATGTATTTCCTCCATTTACAAATGAAACACTGAGATGCAGGGAAATGAACTGGCTTTCCAATGCCCATGAGGATGATAAGTATGCATGTGTAGAGTAATAACGCAAGTTTGCAAGGTTCTGTGTCAGGGCCTGCCTAACTTCCAGCCCTGCCACTGGCATGGGTCTGTTGCACTTGGGGGGTGCAGTTTTCTCCTCTGTAAGTGGAAGGAGTTGGAATCCTTGGGTGTGGGCTCAGCTAATTTGTGGCCCCAGTCAAGCATATAATCTAAGTAGCATAGAGCAGCCTGCATTTACCTAGCACAGGGGGTGCTGACCTAGGCTGGGAATGCCTGTGAGTGGCTCAGTTCCACAGTCTTTGATCCTCTTCAGCTAGCCCAGGCCTGTTCTTGTGCTGCTGCGCATGGGAAGGAGAGCAGGCACAATAGCACAGAGGGTTTTTATGTGGTTTTTATGTGGTTAATATTCCATTAACCACAGTAGATCGGGTGACAAACACAGAGGCAAGGGGTGTAACATATCTGTGGCCTCTTTCTTGGAGAAGGAACTGTGAAGTCCTGTGCAAAAAGATGTGGATAGGGGAAGGGTAGAGAATTAGATATTAATGCAGTGTACTTGTACTTAATGTGGTAAGATTTCTTTCTTTTTTTTTTTTTTTCCTTTTTTTTCTGGTAAGATTTCTTTTAGCTTATGGTGATTTTCTTCCAATCTACATTTGTTGGAGGGGGGGCTTTTATCCTCACTGTTTTCTTTCTTAATGTTTTACAGATTGCCTGGGGCAAATAGGATTTTCACTGGAGAGCAGAAAACTCAGGTCATTTAGCCCTTCTTTTCATTTCTTTTCTTTCTCCCTCCCTCTCTCTCTCTTTTTTTTGGGGGGGGGGTGTGTGTTAATTTCCTTGCTACCTGAACATGCTGTTCTGTAACGTAGTTAGGCAGATGACCAAGAAAGTACTCTTGTGATGATTTTGGTGCAAAAAAGTGTTTTATTATAGCACAGGGACAGGACCCATGGGCAGAGAGATGCCATGGGATTGTGAAGGGTGACTGATTATATAAGATTTTCTGTCTTACGGAAGGAAGGTTGATGTTAGGGCGCCAGGAAATTGAGTCTATAGGTTTCTGGTCAATCTTTAAGGCTGATAGAGACTCAGGTCCTGCATGATTGTAATCTGTATCAGTTAACCATTTGTTTTTCCCTTTATTCTAGGGCAGCCAAGAGTGCCTGAGAAATATCCCATATATTCTACCTGTGTGTTGGGGGGTGTTGGTTAGGTTGTGGGGTGTTAACTTGTGTTTTGCCTTCAGCTTGCCTTTTGCTCTTTCATCAGTATTAAAGGGCAAACTCATAGGAGATTGAAATACTACATCCTTTTTATCATAAATATAGTTTCAGCACTCACATGTTCTTTGTTTAAAGAGGAAAGAAGGAAACAATCAGTCCTTTACAGATAGAGCATACAGGGACTTTGATCTGAGAAGACAGTCGGTAAGGAAAGAGGCTATACAGATGGGGAAGGAGATGCAGTGACTGCGCAGAGTCATAGCTGTTGACTCTGTTGACCTCACTGACCTCATGGGAATCCCCACATTCACTCCCAAACTCCAGCCTCCTTTCTTTTTACTCAGTAGTTGTCACTGGTTTGCCTGTCTTCTGAAGATTCCTTTCTTCTTTATTTTTAGCTATTTTATCTTTGTGTTTTTATTTATTTTTTGTATTTTTAAAAGTATAGCAATAGGACATGCTTTTTAAAATCTTTTAAGCACTGTAGAAACACATATAGGAGAGTGTGAAAGCTACTTTTATTGATGTTCTGAAAAATAGTCACTTGGGCTTATTTATTTTTCAAGGACTTTGCTCACAATCAACATGGGGAACACATGAAGAATAACAAATATTGGATAAGGATAAATATTTGAGTTTTTTATGTTGGGTGTTGGGAGGAAAGGGGTTACTAGTTTGAGCCAATGTTCTATGTATCCCAACATTCAGACACATCTTTAAGATAGGTACCGGTCTATTTATGTGGGGGAATGAGGAGACTTTTAATAAAGAATTAATTATAAGGGACTCTAATTGAAACATATGTCATTGATGTAGAGAAAATATTATAGTTATTGTGAAGGGTTTGTCACTCAAATTACTTTTCTGCCTAATATGAAAAAATCTTAAGGTGTTGGAATTGTAGGGGGAAAAAAAAGTAAGAATTAAAAAGGCTTAGGATTTAAGGCTTCAGTGAATCTGTAGTATTTGTGCAAGGAAATTTAGCATCAAAGAGAGCTACCAGCTTTTGTTTAGAAATAGGCACCTGAACCTTGATATTTATAGCTACAGCGTGGCCCACAGCATCTCAGGACAGGGATCACCATCAGCACTTTTAATTCTTTTGAGGGTAGAGGTGATGGTCCTTGCACTGACCTACATAGATGGTAATATTATCAGTGCTTGACCCACCAACATAAATTGTCACGTTAGAAAATAATTTCTTGTATCAGAAACAGTGGCTTCTTTGGTCATCAATAGCTGAAACTTTGAGGTGATTCAAATCAGTCATTTCTGCTGAATGACAGGTTGAAGGTAAAGTCCTTTAAGGGAGCAAGCAGCTAAAGCTCTGTCCTCACAGGACTCCTGGATACTTGGACATGTGTGAGTAAGGGACAAGAACAATTAATCTTTGTCCTTTTATTCCTTTGATCTTAATGTGAAAATGGTAGGTTATATCTGAAAGGGTCCAGAATGACACTGGTTTTGCATTGGGTGGTTCTCTGCTCACCCTCCCTTGTTTTTAGAGGTCATTGGTGATGACAAAACTCGACCCTTCTATTCCCGCAGAGCTTGTTATGCAACACTAAAACAACACAAAAATTTTGACTCACACCCAGGAGAATGATAAATCCCAATGAATTGGACAGCAAAGTCAATCATGGAATGGGACATTAGGATGAAGGAATGATAGATAAGATCATTCTCCTTCTATTCATCATGTGGACAGGCCACTTCCCATGATGGAAAAATTTATATTTGATGAGACTATGGGGAAAATTTTTTGGGAAATGATTATATGTTTTCATTCTGGATTGCCTGGGAAATGAGCCAGCTTGATCAGGTCCACCCAACTCTTTCTAGTGGAAGGGCTACACTGAATAAAAGTTTCCATGGGATTAGAGATCTTCTCTTCCTTGCAAGGAGATTGCAACTTTTTATAGAACACATTGTCTTCAGGTACGGGGCAGCTGTCCTTCCCCAAAACTCCTAGAAAAAGTGAGCACCAAAATCCTGGTTTCCATGCAGTCTGTGCATCCTTTAATTTGATAAATATAAGAATTGAAAGTAATGTAGGAATGGGCTCCCTTCACTGAGATAGAAGCCTGGCCTTTGTTCAAGCAAATCTGTCATGCCTCAGCACAATTCTTTGTAGAATAATTAGAAGATGGAGGATAATTGTCTTCTCTTCTCTTAGTATTCATAGCTTTGTACATTTCCCCCTTTCCCAGTAAAGTTATTCCTCTATCCATACCATGGGAATTTATCAAATTTGTCCGAAGCCTTAGTACAAGACAAATTGTCACTAAAAGCATCCTCAGCTTGCACAACATTTTGTTAAGGTAGTCATTGTTGCTAGCCCATCCAATAGTCATTTCTCCATCTTTTCTTTTTTAAACTTTTTAAAAAAATATTTTATTTGTCAGAGAGAGAGAGAGGGAGAACAAGCAGGGTGAGTGATAGGCAGAGGGAGAAGCAGGCTCCCCACCAAGCAAGGAGTGGTAGGCAGAAGGAGAAGCAGACTCCCCACTAAGCAAGGAGCCTGGACCCAGGGATAGATCACAGGACCCTGGGATCATGACCTGAGCCAAAGGCAGATGCTTAACCAACTGAGCCAAGCAGCCATCCTATTTCACTATCTTTTTATCTTAAGAGACATCTTAGCATGTTTGGGTGGCAAAATGTCCATTACTAGGGAATAAGTTGTATTGGTCTGTGTCAACCATGGCAGTCCCATTCTCCTTTGCCAGCATTAATGGAAGAACTTAAGAGGGAGTCTTGCTGGAGTGCTTTTTATCAAGCTTCAACTTACAAATTAAAAAAAAAAAAAAGAAATCACAAGGTAAAGGCCTGTTATGACATTATCCACTTTTCCCTGCCTCGAGTGCTATTAAGAATATGATGATCAGGGGGCACCTGAGTGGCTCAGTGGGTTAAGCCTCTGTCTTTGGCTCGGGTCATGATCCTAGGGTTGTGGGATTGAGCCCCGCCTTGGGCTCTCTGCTTAGTGGGGATTCCCCCTCTCTCTCTGCCTGCCTCTCTGCCTAGTTGCGCTCGATCTCTCTCTCTCTGTCCAATAAATAAAATATTTTAAAAAAGAGAATATGATGATGAGTAGTACTACAGCAGCCATCTTGTACTAGGAGAAACCACCACCTACACTTGATAATGGTAAGATAGAAATTGGGAAAAATCTAGGTTCCATTTGTTCAACTGCTAAATCAGAGTCTGTTTTGGACTTCTTTTTTATATAATATAAGAGAACATCATTTTTGCTTAAATCATCTTAGTCAAGTATTATTTTATTTGTGGCTGAGAGATCCTAACTGAAATTGGTGCCTTGTTGCAGAGATGACCCATTCAGTGACCATCCATAGTTTGGGAAAGAAGACTACTGCATATGGGAGTTCATTCCATTTTTAGAAATTGGATTTGAATATTTGGAGTATAGAAAAGAAAATGAGAGATGTAGGGTAATCATGAAGATTTATGTTTCCCCAAATAGTCTTAAAAATAATAAAGATGGGGTGCCTGGGTGGCTCAGTGGGTTAAGCCTCTGCTTTCAGCTCAGGTCATGGTCTCAGGGTCCTGGGATCGAGCCCCACATTGGGCTCTCTGCTCAGCAGAGAGAGCAGGGAGCCTGCTTCCCCCCTCCTCTCTCTGTCTGCCTCTCTGCCTACTTGTGATCTCTCTGTCAAGTAAATAAAATCTTAAAAAAAAATAAAGATAGTGGTAGTAAGTCTGGTGGAACTTTATTATTTTCTTTTTGACTCTGTTATAAGAGAAAAAATTGAGATGGTTTTAAAAAAATGCTTTATAATCTGGGTTTGCATTTTGAGTCCTGTGATGGGACTAAGGAGTAATTGAGCTGTTTCAAGGAGGGTGGACAAGAGTTAGCTGGATCTGTGCTCAGGGTCTCTGCAGGTTGACGTTGAGTTGTCAGCCAGTGCTCTCTTTTGAAGCTGGAGCTTTTCTAGAAGATGAGGCATATTGTTAGCAGAGTTCAGTTCCATGTAGTTTTAGGGCTGAGGTTCTCATCTTCTTGCTGGCTGTGAGCTGGAGGCTCCAGGAGATCACCTATTTACAGATCTAGATGTGGTCTCAACATAGCAATTTACTTCTTCATGGCTGGGAAAAGCACATTTCTCTGACATCAAAACCCTCTTTAAGAGCTTGCGAACTTACGTAGGATAATAGTCTTTTCATTAAGTCAGAGTTAACTGATTAGGGAACTTAATGCATCTGCAAAATATTATCACTGTTATCATATAATGGAACCTAATCATGAAAGTGATAGTTCATCATATATACAAGTCCTGCACACATTCAGAAGAGGATCATATAGGGCGTGTATAGAAGGGACCAGACATCTTGGAAACCATCTTAGAATTCTTTGTACTATGATGCTGGCTTAATTATGTAGCTGAAGAGGCTCAGAGAATTAAATAATTTGTCCAGGTCCCATGACCAATAGATGGAGGACTGTGTTTAGAGCCTCAGTCTCCCTGATTCTTGAACCTCTGCTGTTAATATTTGTGTCTTCTGCTGAGGAAATTTATAAACATCTAGTTGGAAAAAACATTTCCTATACTTAGCAGTTCCATTAATTCCAGAAGAAAAGCATGTCAGTGTTCTTTTTATTTAATATATAATTTTTAAAATTTTTATTTTGCATAGGTCCATTTTTAGGCTGTCATAATTTCCTTTGTGAATTCAATTATTTTAATGCAATTTTTAACATATGTTAGGTTCCTCATTTGTAAATTCCAATGGCATATGGGTTTTGGGTTTTCGAAAACCCATACCTTGCTGTGAAGTGTGTAAACCTGGCAATTCACAGACCTGTACCCCTTGGGCTAATAATACATTATATGTTTATAAAAAAAATTTAAAAAAAAAAATTAAAAAAAAAAAACAAAAACAAAACCATAAAAAACCCATACCTCATACTTTAGATGGTATGTCATCAATTAACCTTCAAGATAGGATTTATTCTTTTTTTTAAATTAATTAACTTATTTTAATAAACATATAATGTATTTTTATCCCCAGGGGTACAGGTCTGTGAATCGCCAGGTTTACACATTTCACAGCACTCATCATAGCACATACCCTCCCCAATGTCCATATCCCCACCACCCTCTCCCGTCCCCCCTCCCCCCAGCAACCCTCAGTCTGTTTTTTGAGATTGAGTCTTTTATGGTTTGTCTCCCTCCCAATCCCATCTTCTTTCATTTTTTCTTTTCCTACCTCCCCCCAACACCCCCACAGTGCATCTCCACTTCCTCATATTGAAGAGATCATATGATAGTTGTCTTTCTCCAATTGACTTATTTCACTAAGCATAATACCCTCTAGTTCCATCCATGTCCTCGCAAATGGCAAGATTTCATGTCTTTTGATGGCTGCATAGTATTCCATTGTGTATATATACCACCTCTTCTTTATCCATTCATCTGCTGATGGACATCTAGGTTCTTTCCAAAGTTTGGCTATTGTGGGCATTGCTGCTATAAACATTCGAGTACACGTGCCCCTTCGGAGCACTACGTTTGTATCTTTAGGATATATACCCAGTAGTGCAATTGCTGGGTCATAGGGTAGCTCTATTTTCAGTTTTTTGAGGAACCTCCACACTGTTTTCCAGAGTGGTTGCACCAGCTTGCATTCCCACCAACAGTGTAGGAGGGTTCCCCTCTCTCCGCATCCTCGCCAGCATCTGTCATTTCTTGACTTGTTAATTGTAGCCATTCTGACTGGTGTGAGGTGGTATCTCATTGTGGTTTTGATTTGTATTTCCCTGATGCCGAGTGATGTGGAGCATTTTTTCATGTGTCTGTTGGCCATCTGGATGTCTTCTTTGCAGAAATGTCTGTTCATGTCCTCTGCCCATTTCTTGATTGGATTATTCTTTGGGTGTTGAGTTTGATAAGCTCTTTATAGATTTTGGATACTAGCTCTTTATCTGATATGTTGTTTGCAAATATCTTCTCCCATTCTGTCAGTTGTCTTTTGGTTTTGTTAACTGTTCCCTTTGCTGTGCAAAAACTTTTGTTCTTGATGAAATCCCAATAGTTCATTTTTGCCCTTGCTTCTGTTGCTTTTGGTGATGTTCCTAGGAAGAAGTTGCTGCGGTTGAGGTCAAAGAGGTTGCTGCCTGCGTTCTCCTCAAGGATTTTGATGGATTCCTTTCTCACATTGAGGTCCTTCATCCATTTTGAGTCTATTTTCGTGTGTGGTGTAAGGAAATAGTCCAGTTTCATTTTTCTGCATGTGGCTGTCCAATTTTCCCAGCAGCATTTGTTAAAGAGGCTGTCCTTTTTCCATTGGACATTCCTTCCTGCTTTGTTGAAGATTAGTTGACCATAGAGTTGAGGGTCTATTTCTGGGCTCTCTATTCTGTTGCATTGATCTGTGTGTCTGTTTTTGTGCCAGTACCATACTGTCTTGATGATGACAGCTTTGTAGTAGAGCTTGAAGTCTGGAATTGTGATGCCACCAACTTTGGCTTTCTTTTTCAATATTCCTTTCACTATTTGGGATCTTTTCTGGTTCCATATAAATTTTAGGATTATTTGTTCTATTTCTTTGAAAAAAATGGATGGGATTTTGATAAGGATTGCATTAAATGTGTAGATTGCTTTAGGTAGAATAGACATTTTCACAATATTTGTTCTTCCAATCCATGAGCATGGAATATTTTTCCATTTCTTTCTGTCTTCCTCAATTTCTTTCATGAGTACTTTATAGTTTTCTGAGTATAGATTCTTTGCCTCTTTGGTTAGGTTTATTCCTAGGTATCTTATGGTTTTGGGTGCAATTGTAAATGGGACTGACTCCTTAATTTCTCTTTCTTCTGTCTTGTTAGTGTAAAGAAATGCAACTGATTTCTGTGCATTGACTTTATATCCTGACACTTTACTGAATTCCTGAAAAGTTCTAGCAGTTTTGGAGTGGAGCCTTTTGGGTTTGTGACATATAGTATCATATCGTCTGCAAAGAGTGATAGTTTGACTTCTTCTTTGCCAATTTGGATGCTTTTAATTTCTTTTTGTTGTCTGATTGCTGAGGCTAGGACTTCTAGTACTATCTTGAACAGTAGTGGTGATAATGGACATCTTTGCCATGTTCCTGACCTTAGCGGAAAAGCTTTCAGTTTTTCTCCATTGAGAATGATATTGCGGTGGGTTTTTCATAGATGGCTTTGATAATATTGAGGTATGTGCCCTCTATCCCTACACTTTGAAGAGTTTTAATCAGGAAGGGATGCTGCACTTTATCAAATGCTTTTTCAGCATCTGTTGAGAGTATCATATGGTTCTTATTCTTTCTTTTAATGTATTGTATCACATTAACTGATTCGATGTTGAACCAACCTTGCAGCCCTGGAATAAATCCCACTTGGTCGTGGTGAATAATCCTTTTAATGTACTGTTGGATCCTATTGGCTACTATTTTGGTGAGAATTTTCGCATCTGTGTTCATCAAGGATATTGGTCTGTAATTCTCTTTTTTGATGGGATCCTTGTCTGGTTTTGGGATCAAGGTGATGCTGGCCTCATAAAATGAGTTTGGAAGTTTTCCTTCCATTTCTATTTTTTGGAACAGTTTCAGGAGAATAGGAATTAATTCTTCTTTAAATGTTTGGTAGAATTCCCCTGGGAAGCCGTCTGGTCCTGGACTTTGTTTGTTTGGAGATTTTTGATGACTGATTCAATCTCCTTACTGGTTATGGGTCTGTTCAGGTTTTCTATTTCTTCCTCGTTCAGTTGTGGTAGTTTATATGTCTCTAGAAATGTATCCATTTCTTCCAGATTGTCAAATTTGTTGGCGTAGAGTTGCTCATAGTATGTTCTTATAATTGTTTGTATTTCTTTGGTGTTGGTTGTGATCTCTCCACTTTCATTCATGATTTTATTTGCTTCCTTTCTCTTTTCTTTTTGATAAGTCTGGCCAGGGGTTTGTCAATCTTATTAATTCTTTCAAAGAACCAGCTCCTAGTTTTGTTGATTTGTTCTATTGTTTTTTTTAGTTTCTATTTCATTGATTTCTGCTCTGATCTTTATGATTTCTCTTCTCCTGCTGGGTTTAGGCTTTCTTTGTTGTTCTGTCTCCAGCTCCTTTAGGTGTAGGGTTAGGTTGTGCATTTGAGACTTTTCTTGTTTCTTGAGAAAGGCTTGTACCGCTATGTATTTTCCTCTCAGAACTGCCTTTGTTGTCCCACAGATTTTGAACTGTTGTGTTTTCATTATCATTTGTTTCCATGATTTTTTTCAATTCTTCTTTAATTTCCTGGTTGACCCATTCATTTATTTAGAAGGATGCTGTTTAGTCTCCATGTATTTGCGTTCTTTCCAAGTTTCCTCTTGTGATTGAGTTCTAGCTTCAGAGCATTGTGGTATGAAAATATGCAGGGAATGATCCCAATCTTTTGATACCGGTTGAGACCTGATTTATGACCCAGGATGTGGTCTATTCTGGAGAATGTTCCATGTGCACTAGAGAAGAATGTATATTCTGTTGCTTTGGGATGGAGTGTTATAAATACATCTGTGATGTCCATCTGGTCCAGTGTGTCATTTAAGGCCTTTATTTCGTTGTTGATCTTTTGTTTAGATGATCTGTCCATTTCAGTGAGGGGAGTGTTAAAGTCCCCTACTATTATTGTAATTACTGTCGATGTATTTCCTTGATTTTGTTACTAATTGGTTTATATAGTTGGCTGCTCCCATGTTAGGGGCATAGATATTTAAGATTGTTAGGTCTTCTTGTTGGACAGACCCTTTGAGTATGATATAGTGTCCTTCCTCATCTCTTATTATAGTCTTTGGCTTAAAATCTAATTGATGTGATATAAGGATTGCAACCCCAGCTTTCTTCTGATGTCCATTAGCTTGGTACATTGTTTTCCACCTCCTCACTTTAAATCTGGAGGTGTCTTCAGGTCTAAAATGAGTTTCTTGTAGGCAGCCTATTGATGGGTTTTGTTTTTTTATCCATTCTGATACCGTGTGTCTTTTGATTGGGGCATTTAGTCCATTAACATTCAGGGTAACTATTGAGAGATATGAATTTATTGCCATTGTATTGACTGTAAGGTGACTGTTACTGTATATTGTCTCTGTTTCTTTCTGATCTACTACTTTTAGGGTCTCTCTTTGCTTAGAGGACCCGTCTCAATATTTCCTGTAGAGCTGGTTTGGTGTTTGCAAATTCTTTCAGCTTTTGTTTGTCCTGGAAGCTCTTTATCTCTCCTTCTATTTTCAATGATAGCCTAGCCGGATATAGTATTCTTGGCTGCATGTTTTTCTCGTTTAGTGCTCTGAATATATCATGCCAGTTCTTTCTGGCCTGCCAGGTCTCTGTGGATAAGTCCGCTGCCAATCTAATGTTTTTACCCTTGTATGTTACAGACTTCTTTTCCCTGGCTGCTTTCAGGATTTTCTCCTTGTCGCTAAGACTTGTAAATTTTACTATCAGGTGACGAGGTGTGGACCCCTATTTTTGTTGATTTTGAGGGGCGTTCTTAGCATCTCCTGGATTTTGATATTTGTTCCCTTTGCCATATTAGGGAAATTCTCTCCAATAATTCTCTCCAATATACGTTCTGCTCACCTCTCTTTTTCTTCTTCTTCTGGAATCCCAATTATTCTAATGTTGTGTTGTCTTATGGTGTCACTTATCTCTCGAATTTTCTCCTGCTGGTCCAGTATTTGTTTGTCTCTCTTTTGCTCAGCTTCTTTATTCTCTGTCATTTGGTCTTCTATGTCACTAATTCTTTCTTCTGCCTCATTTACCCTAGCAGTAAGAGCTTCCATCTTTGATTGCACCTCATTAATAGCTTTTTTGATTTCAATTTGGTTAGATTTTAGTTCTTTTATTTCTCCAGAAAGGGCTTTTATCTCTCCAGAGAGGGTTTCTCTAATATCTTCTATGCCTTTTTCAAGCCTGGCCAGAACCTTGAGAATCGTCATTCTGAACTCTACATCTGTCATATTACCAATGTCCGTATTGATTAGGTCCCCAGCCTTTGGTACTGCCTCTTGTTCTTTTTTTTTTTTGTGGTGAGTTTTTCCGCCTTGTCGTTTTGTCCAGATAAGATTTGCTTTCTCCTCCTCTGGAATTCCGCTGTTCTTGGTGAGTGAAATTGGTCTTGGCTGGGTTTCTTGTTGATCTTCTGGGGGAGGGGCCTGTTGTAGTGATTCTCAAGTGTCTCTGTTGCAGGCAGAATTGCACCGCCCTTGCGAGGGGCCAGGCTAAGTAATCCTCTCAGGTTCCCTTTTGGGAGCTTTTGTTCCCTGAGCACTTTCCGTAGAGTTCTGGAGGACAAGAAGGAAGATGGCAGCCTCCCAATCTCTGGCCCGGAGGAGCCGAGAGCTCAGGGTCCCGCTCCTCAGTGCGCCCTCAAAGAAAAGCGCCCAACCGCCCCTGCCTCCCTGGCCTCCGGTTGCACCTGGAGGAAAGTCAATTGCTGGCACTTGGAGAAAAGCGCCTGGTCGCTTCTGTCTCCTTGGCCTCCGGCCGGGCTCCAAGCCCACCCAGCCTGGGACCAGCTCAAGGTAACCCCGGGCTGAGAGCTCACTCCTTGGCTTTGTCGCTGTAGCCGGCTTCCCCGCTCTAATACCTGCGAGCTCTGCAGCACTCAGACACCCCCGGTCCTTCTGTGACCCCGCGGGACCTGGGGTTACGCTGACCCCGCGTGGGCTTTCCCCCGGTTTAGCCTCTGGAGCGATGTCCCTTCGTGGAGCAGACTTTTAAAAGTCCCGATTTTATGCTCCGTTTCTCCACTGCTTGGCGGGAGCCGGCCCCTCCCCCTGCGGTCTGTCTTCCCCTCGCTTTGGATTCACTTCTCCGCAGGTCATACCTTTCAGAATGTGATCAATTTTCTGTTTCTAGAATTGTTGCTCCTCTTCTCTGCAATTTCCTGTTGGATTTGTAGGTGTTCACAATGGTTAGATAAGCTATCTAGCTGATCTCCTGCTACCCGATGTCGTCTCAGCCTGCTACTTCTCTGCCATCTTGACTCCCTCCCTGATTTATTCTTGATTTTTAAGAAATACTTGTCCAAAAGTGAAGCAAAGTAATTAATAGTGATTATCACACAGGTCTAGATTGAAATTTTGAGTCTATTATGTACTAATTTTGTTATCTTGCTAATAATTTGATTTTTCTGGCTTAATTTCTTCATCATTTATTGAGAATTTATTAGTGTCAAAATTAAACAGTGTTAGACGGTAGTTAAAGTGGTAAGGACAGATATGATTCAGCACCAGAAAAATAGGGAAGAGATTAGTATGAACTGAACTCATTTGATTTGTACAGAGATGACTCAGAATTTCAAAAGGAAAATGAGGGAATAGGGAGACAGGTGAATGGAGGATTAGTGGAGTGAGGGAAGTGAAAAATTATAAAAAGCATTGAGGAGAAGGTTTGATCCATACGAAACCAATCTGGGTTTGCTAACCAGAGCTTATACAAGTTAGGCTCCTACCCTCCCATAGAAACTGGGAGGTGGAGGCTCTGTCTTCAGGTGTTGGCTGGAGCAAATTACAAATTCTTTTGGTAGCCTTGAGTTTTTGTAAGAATGCACTATTAGTGGGACTACAGTCATTCTAGAGATGAGTGGCCTCGGCCTTTTAGAAACTATAATAGTGTTTTGTTCAAATCTGTACAGGCCCAGGTTGAGGCCTCCTTGAGTCTTACTTGCATCAGAAATACTGCTGAGTAATTTAGGTACATTCTTATAATTAATCACAAAGATTCTCTCCTAGCCAGGCTCTTCTGAGCTCTTTCAACAAATGTTTTTTCTGCTTTAGAGTTAAAATGAAAAGGCACAGATAAATTAATCTATGAGATACTTCCCAAATATAGCTTTCTTATTCCACAATCCTTGATAACTGTGATGACTATAATAGTAATTCTTTCCACTATCATTTTATTGGTGGTACTAATTTTGATTGATTTATATTTATTTCTTTTTTAGCCACCGAATCTTGCCCTTGCTTTGCTGCTTTTGAAAATGTTCTTTTTGGAGTGGTTATTAGGGATCAAGGATTGGGTAGCTTAAATAGGCTAGTTTTAGGAGGACTAAGAATCCTGCTTATGTTAGGAAACATGCCATCATTTTAAAACAGCACAGAACAGGCAAAAGATGTTGAATTCTATTCTCAAAAACAACACATGATGATGAGCAGTGCTGGGTAGATCATTGAATTCTCCCTTTGTCCATCAACACAATAATAATTTGCTGAGAGAGTCAGGAGTCAGCCATGTTTCATTTTATTCTTAGGCCCAAATTAAGACCCTCAAAAAATTACAACATTGAAATTAATGTCTCTGTATAATCATAGAATATATTTTTGGCATCATTTTAATACTTGCTGTAGTATCTTCAGTACAAAGAAAGCTCTCTAAGAATGACTTTGTACCTTTTTAATAGGATCATCTCATATAATAGAATCATGCCGGCCATTTATGTATCCGGAGGGACTCAGGGTTATCTAACTGTACCTCTGTTTTTACAGGTGAAGAAAGTGAAAACAAGAAAGGTTAAGTACTTTGCTCATGGCCACGTAGCAGCCTCGCTGAGCTTGGCTTTTTCTTCCCATTGCTCCACTGCTTTCTTGGCCTCTCTGCTCTTACTTATCGCTTACCCACCCACCCACCTTCCTTCCTTTCTTCCTTCCTTTTTTCCTTCCTTTCTTCCTTCCTTTCTTTCTTTCTTCCCCTCTCTCTTTTTCTTTCTCTCTTTCTTTCTTTTCCCTTACTTGACTTCTGTTTATTCATCTTAGCTTGTTTTTTTTTTCCCCTGTGCTTTTTGAGGAAAGAAACCAACTGTGCTGCTACAGTAAACATTTTGAATAGCAAGAATTTCATATTCAGGGGAAATTCCTCTAGCCATAGTGCAGCGTATAGAGCAAGTCACGTGTTCTGTAACTAAAGCATAAAGTGCTTGCATTAAACATGACATGTAGAGGACGCCTTGATTAGATGATTTTGAGCCCCTCACTCTTCTTCCCGTTTCTTAACTTTGCTTTGCGGTTCATCCTCCACAGGACAAAGAGCTTTGGTTTCAGACAAATCTCAAGGATATACTATTAAATCTTTTTTTTTTTAAAGGATTTTTTACTTATTTGACAGATCACAAGTAGGCAGAGTGGCAGGCAGAGAGAGTAGGGGAAGCAGGCTCCCTGCTGAGCAGAGAGCCCATCTGGGGCTCAATCCCAGGACCCTGATATCATGTCCTGAGCCAAAGGTAGAGGCTTAACCCACTGAGCCCACCCAGGTGTCCCTATTATTGAAAAAATCTTGATAGACTTTAGTGTTTCTTAAATGTAGAACAAAGGAAAACAAATGAACCTTGCAAGCTCATTAAAGGAGCCTGAAGTCCCTTCACATTGCCACCTATATTTTTCAGGCTCATCCCACATCTTTGGCTCCCCTCAGGAGGAGACTGGTCTAGGACCTGGTCTGATTCCAAACCAGAACCAGGAAAGCTGCTGATTTCCTACCATCCCCTGACAGCTATTCCCTTTGCCAGACGTATAATTTCCCTCTCCACTTGCTGAGATCCTTTTTATCTATGTTTCAGCTTTCCTTTTCTTGAATTTACCGGATGGAATTCTTTCTCTGAGCTTTCTCCCTTTTCCAGTGATTAAAAAAAATCTGCTTATTAATTATTTTCTTGTTATGATTATCCTTAATTTTTAGTTTTGATTTTCTTTGTCAGAATTGTTTTATAAAACTTGAATATATACAGAATAATGTTGCATATTCAGGTATAAAGAATATTAATACAGACACCCATTTACTTCCTTTCTGCCTTAGAAAAAAAAAAAAAAACAGAAACTACCCAAATCTTTGAGGACTCTGAAGGTCCTTTCCAGATTCACATTTTCCTTTTCTACCCACAGAGATCAACTTTCACTAAGTGTCTATTATCTAATACTCTTTGAAACTTTTACCACATGTGGTTGTATCTCTGAACAGAGTGTTATTTGGTTTTGCATCATATTCGCATATTGTATTTTCCATCTTGCTTTTTGCTCTCACCCTTCTGCCCCCGAGATGCATCCATTTTGATCTCTGAAGGCATGACTTTTTGTATGTCCATATATATGGTTACACTGCAAGTTATTGATCTGTTCTCCAGCTGGTATTTTTACTTGAAGTAAATGTTACAAATGATGGTATTCTATATGTATTTCCTGTCACCTGTGAGCTGTCTTAGAGTGTGGGGAGACTAGAAAGCTGAGGACCAAACTTCCCTGACTCCTTTGCATTTCTGTTCTGGACAGGATTTGGTTTCATTTATTATTATTATAGCATATTATAAGCACATTACTGTGTCTTCCCTCATACAATTTAGGGTATTTATTATGTTTCTTTAAAGTTCTCGACCATTTATTTCTAAAAATTTATATTGTATATGGTGGTTGATGTCTACTTCAGTGCTTTTCTTTTATATAGTTTTACTTCTTATATGCATAGGTATTTGGCTTATGAGGTCATATTTCCATGTTAGGTCATAGTTTGTGTCACTCCAGGTGATTGTGGGAAAAAATGGAAGGGATAAACCTGTGAGAGATGTCCCAAGAACCTCATTTACTGCTGTTCCACTAAGAAACTTCTCTGGTTCCTGGGGCGCCTGGGTGGCTCCGTGGGTTAAGCCTCTGCCTTCGGCTCAGGTCATGATCTCAGGGTCTTGGGATAGAGCCCTGCATTGGGCTCTCTGCCTGCCTCCCTGCCTACTTGTGATCTCTCTCTCTGTCAAATAAATAAATAAAATCTTAAAAAAACAAAAACAAAACCAAAACTTCTCTGGTTCCAGATTAGCCTATAAAATCCTTGAAAGAATCAGCTTTGTAAGATAATCTTCTTAAATTGCAATTCCTTAGGCCTGACTGGGTATTTATAGGGAAAGGGAATGGGAAAATAAATGCATGAAAATAGCTGGTCTGCCTGTACATACTTTTATTAACTTCTTACTCCTGATATCTGGAATTTTTTGAGATGAGCATCTTCTGTGTTACAATACTTAAATGCTTTCTTTTGTTAAAATGTTTCTTAAAATGTATTCAGCATATTTCTTATAATTCATTAATAATTGAGGATTTTCTAATGCTCAGTGGTTATCATCTTGAACTTGATGAAGTTTGCATATCTAATTAGGCTTTCATCAAGAAAAGATAAGAGAGTAAGATGAGACCATTCTTTCTTAAATAAACGTGCTTTTCTTTAAAATGATATTTCTAGGGGCGCCTGCGTGGCTCAGTGGGTTAAAGCCTCTGCCTTTGGCTCGGGTCATGATCCCAGGGTCCTGGAATTGAGCCCCGCATCGGGCTCTCTGCTCAGTGGGGAGCCTGCTTCCTCCTCTCTCTCTGCCTGCTTCTCTGCCTACTTGTGATCTCTGTCTATCAAATAAATAAATAAAATCTTTAAAAAAATGATATTTCTAATTTAGATTCTATATATAAAATCAATAAAAGATCAAATTTTAAAGAAAAAACCCAAACCTAACATCAATCGCTTCCTTCTTGCCTTATCCAATACCAACAATAACATAAATTCCATCTCATGTAAATTTGCCTATTTGCTAATTTTCTCAGGAAAATGAATACATTGCTGCTGGAGTCTTGCTTATTTGTGAACATTTTTGTTTGAGTGCTGATCATTTTACCTATCTTTTTTCCCCCAGAAATCACTGGGTTTCAAAGTCTACTTTACCATGCTCAGTCTTTTTTGAATCCTGTAACTTCAAAAGTAGATATAAATGGCTTGGGTTTTACTAATTATTATTATAGTGAACATAAAGTCTTTCCAAGTTTCCTCTACTGATTGCTACTTGGGACTTGTATTTAAGAATTTAAAAATCATCTAATTTATTTGGCTGTTGTAACCTTTTATAACAATGATGTCTCCTTTTTAAACTCGGGAAAAAAGCTTTCAACATGTTCCCATTAAGTAGGATATTCTTCATTAGGGAGGTTGCCTAATAGTGTGCTAGAAGACTCATTAAATTATGAATGGTTGTTGTATTTTAAACTTTTTTTTTTTTTTAACCTCTACCATGGTGAGAAAGTAAACCTGGAAGCCACCAGTATGTGGAATTTGTTATTGTAGTCCCAGCAGTCTAATGAAGACCCCCATAAAGGGAAGTAGGAATACTTTGACTCGTAAACATTTTCCCATCACAGAGTATATCAAATAATAATAATAATACTTCTGCAGTATTTTGAGGAGAGGAGAATGAGAATTTTGAGAGAGGAGAATGGTCATGGTCCAGAAATCAGCCCAGAGTTTCTAGCCATTCTGGTGTCCACCAGCCACTCTTGGGGCTGGGGAGCTCCCAAATATCATGCACATCTGTAAGCCATTCATGACACCCCATCTTGGGAAGCTCTTTTCTAAAAGATAAACTACAGGATGAAGTAAAATAATCTCAGAAGAAGTGTGAGGGAGGAAGGTTCTTTGCATATATAAACTGAAGTCCAGACAGTTTCAGGATGGTTTTTTTTTTCTTTTTAATTTATTAAAGAGAAGGACTCTAATCCACCGCTGAGTTTTCTCCAAGCTCCACTGTCCCTCCTGACCTTTACCTTCCAACTGCTCTTTCCCACTTCGTCACTTGGATTCCAGAATGTTCTGAGGCTAGATTTGTGAATGTGCGTCCATTCTCTGTTTCTTTGGAAACTACAAAGATTTTACTTTACGGTTTGATCCTAGCTTTATATTTCTCTTTTTATATCTTAGTATTATCACTGTCTTTTGGACAGATAGAATGTATTAAGAGTATGAATGGGTGGTGACATCCCATTTGGAAATCCAGTGCTATTAAATAGTTTTCAAATTCCTCTTTGCCTAAGATACTGGCTTATTATGTAGATTCATGTATTCAGTTAAGTTACTTTAAGATGTGTGAAAATACCCACGGGAAGCCTCGGTGGCTCAGTTGGTTAAGCGGCTGCCTTTGGCTAGGGTTATGATCCCAACGTCCTGGGATCGAGTCCCACATCAGGCTCCTTGCTCAGTGGGGAGCCTGCTTCTCCCTCTGCCTCTGCCTGCTACTCTGCCTGCCTGTGTACTCTCTCTTTCTCTGTCTCTGACGAATAAAATCTTAAAAAGGTGTATGAAAATACCCAAAATTGAAATTGTACATTTGTAAATTGAACACCACAGAAACTACTTAGTAACTATTTAGAAAACATTATTTCACCTTGGAAAATAAACACTAAAGTTTAATTTTTCTAGTAAAATTATGTTTCCAAAAAATTTGGTCTTGAGTCTTAGTTTATCAGAATATAAACTAATAGTTCTCAGCGAGAGGTTTTACCCCACCTCCCTCCCACCAGAGATGTTAACTCTGGAGACAATTTTGATTTTTGTAACTGGGGTACAGACTATTCCTGGCATCCAGTGAGTAGAGAACAAAGATACCGCTAACATCTTAATCCGCCAGCCAACATCACAGAACAAAAAACTAGTCTGGTCCAGAATGTTAAAATTGAGAAAACCTTATTTAAACTGTTAAGACGGTATTAAAAATTGTAGAATCAAAAATTGTGCAAAGTCGCAATTTATAATGTAATGTCACTTAATATTGTTTAAGCCTCACTCCCCCCCCCCCCCCCCCGCAAATCTGGGTTGTATGGATTCATGAATCTTTTGCACTGGTCACCTTAAGAGCAGAGAAATAAGAAAGACAGGATTTACTCCCTGGCTGCAGCACTGAATGATACCAACTAACCTATACGTAAATCGTGCCTGTGATTTTGTCTTGTGCTAGTCCCTGACCTAACTGGCCTTAGAATAGCACTTTATTTAGAAACATTGTCAATGCATTGAAATAATACCCTTGTTTTATAATCCTTTGTCTCTACTAAGTTCAGGTTACTGTGGGTCAGTGTGTACTAAACATTATAGAATATGAAAACCACAGGGAAATACTGCCTCCCACACCTGCCAGAATGGCTATGAAGACAGGAGGTAACAAATGGTGGTGAGAGTGTGGATGCCTGGGAGTCCTTGGCTGTGTTGGTGGGCATGTAAACTGGTTTAGCTGCTGTGGAAAACAATAGGGAGGTTTCTCAAAAAATTGAAAGTAGAATGAACATACAAAAAGCAGTCCCACTTCTATGAATATCTCCGAAGGAAATGAAATCGTATTCTCAAAGAGATATTAGCATTCCTGTGTTTATTACAGCATTGACCATAGCCAAGACAAGAAACAACTTAAGTGTCCATCAGTAGATGAATGGATAAAGAAGTAGCGGTATGTATATATACAATGGAGTATTTGTCATCCATAAAAAAAGAATGAAATCCTGTCATTTCCAACAACATGCATAGACCTTCAGGGCATTATGCTAAGTGAAATAAAAGGTAGAAAAAGAAAAATAATGTCTGATCTCACTTACCTGTGGAATCTAAAAACATTGAACTCAAAGGAGCAGTAGATTGATGGTTATCAGGGGCAGGGAGATAAAGCAGATGTGGGGATTTTGGTCAAAGGGTACAAGCTTTCAGTTACAGGATGAATAAGTGCTGGAGATCTATACCATAGCATGGCACTAAGTAATAACTGAATTGTATACTTGGAAGTTGTTATGCAAGTAGAATTTTAAGGTTCTCACCATGACAGTTATAATCCCAAATGGGAATTACGTGAGCAGAAAGAGGTGTTAACTAACATTTGGTAACATTGTGCAATGTATACCTGTATGAAATCATCACATTATACATCTTTAATTTATTCAATATTTCATGTCAATTATATCAATAAAGGATGGAGAGAAACATAGTAGAACATACGCATCCTGGCTGTGCCCACTCCTTGCTTATCCCTTTCCTGCCTTTCATCTTCTACGAACTTAGATTCCAAAAACCTAGGACCAGTTTAAGTGTTCCCCAATGAGTTCACTCTAAAAGCATTGGGATGCTGTGTAGGTGCTACTGAGAATGTCACAGAGGAAATGAGGCAGAAATACATATATGAACCTAAATACTGTATGAGACATTTTAACTTTCCCTAAGTCCTTTTTTGCCTTTGCCATTCCCAGGCATTTCCTTCTCCTCGTGCCATTTCTACACTCTGTCCAGCAACCTGGCCTTTTGCTATTCTTTCCAGAATACCTTTCCTACTGCCTTCTTTGTTACCTATCTCTGACCCAGTTCTTGTCTTTCAAATGTGTAACCACACAGAATTCCCTTTTTCTTTCTTTCTTCATTTTGACTTTGAAAATGCATTGGCTTAGGTCTTTTGTGTGTGTGCATACTTAAATTGCATGCACTGTAATTGAGGAATATCTGTGTCCATTCTAAGAAATTACCAGCCTTTAAAAAGAAAACCCTGAATATGACATATTCAGTTTAGTTTTTTTCAAAATAGAAATGGAACAAATTGAAGGAAAAAAGCATCCCAGATGTTTGGAGAGAACCTGTGTAATCGTATTAGCTATAAAAGAGAAATTAGCAGCAGATACTGTGAAATAAGGAAGCTTGTATTTCCTTTGTCAATACATCCTGAAAGAAATTCTTTTCCAGGGAGCATGTTGTTCCAAAGAAGAGCTTCAAAAATCATGCTTAAACATTAAGGCTAATTACCAAAAGCAGCATAGCCATATATTCCCTCTACGTTTTTAACAGTAGGGTAGATAATTTACAAAAAACACACACCTGACACCCAGACGCAAAGCATACCCGTAAATGCACACCCAGGCAGACACAAGCACACAGATGTGTTCACGCCCCATAAAAGCATCTCCTTTGAACCCTATTGTATTTTTTCAGTTCACTACGTTTTCTTTCTCTGTCGTCCCCACTTATTTTTGAACAGTTTCTACAATTCTTCACATTTTTCTCTTATAGACCGGCTGACAAGATTCACTGTGCTGTCCTGTTTCTGGCTTCATTCTGTTCCTGGGTCTGCCAGGTTTATCTGTGGCAACACTATTAATCTAACAACCACAGAGCCTTTTCACTGTGTGACTGCATCTTCCCTTGGGCAGAACCATGAGGGAAGCCTGAGCTATCACTTGTGTGTGTTATTTGTCCATTTTAGTTCTGCTACCTCAAAAAATAGATCTAAATAGAGGTTATTTTTGCTTTGTGTTTAAATATTTATTTACTTTTATCCAAGTATACAAGTATCTTTTTAAGAAAACTGTTATTGCTAGCAGCAATGGCATACGTAAAACTCTAACCATCTGTTACTCCTTTAACTGAAATATACCAAGATTAAAGATGCTGCAGGAATTTACAGGAGTAGAGGAAAGAACCTACTGCGGACCCAATGAGTTGTGTGAGCATTTACCTAAGGACAGCAGTCATTTCTGTGCAGATGCTAGGACACTGGTGAGGAAGAGAACAAACATTTGCCAGATCCTGAAAGTGAAATCAAATTGAAGCAGCTTTTCAAGAAATATGGATGTTTACATTGGACCTCATGTGACTTTTCAGTATTTCATGTATGAGCTGTGTGTCTCTATGTGGCTTTGTTCATGGAATTCTTTCCATTTGCGGTACGTCATTGTAAATTGATCACATTCGTTTCGTAAAATTTCATATAAATATATTGCTGAAAATTTCGTCTTCTCTCCCAAAGCAGGTGTCCATCATTTATCTTACCAACTGTTTTTAAGCAACGGGCTCCTGCCAAGACTTTCTATAAATACACGAACAGAAACTTACTGTTGTGGGGCACCAGGCTGAGGAGTGCTCTCCTGACCTTCTGCTACTTTGGAAGTGCTGCCATTACACAATGGGGTAGTACCAGCTTCTGGTTTCATCAAAACATTTTAAATGGAAAAAAAAGGTATTATTTATGAGGTAGATACGAAAGTCTGGCCATCCACTAATGGTCCAAACCATAAAATAATGTTTGTGTTCCACCAAGGGATTTGTGATTAGGCAAATTTTCAAAGCGACATTTGTTATTCATCTTGTCACTTAATTCCGAGCCACATTATTATCTCTCAAATGAGTGATGAAAAAACAACCAAATGTCTTTTTTCATTATATTCATTAATAGTTGAATTCTACTCAAGCTGATTTGAATTAGTTTCTTCCCCGAATTGAATTTGGTTGAAGTATCTAGGATTGATATTGTTGAACATATATAGTATTTGTTTGATCACCACACTTTTGAAATTTTCTCTGGCAGACATGGGTGTTGGTGTCCTGAAATTCTTAGCATAAGTAATTTCAGCTGTCTTAGGAAATGTCTGTCAGTTTGTGGGGCAGACATTATTTCCACATGTGTCTTAGAAAGGCTGTAATCCCTGTGACTGAGGTATTGTATTTCTATCATATGAACCTGTTCTGATTTTAAAGGAGAGGAGTATTTTTATGACTTTATTTTTATAGACATGTTTAATTATAGATGCATGGAGTTCCTACAGCACACTTTTTCATAGAGAATCGTAGGAAGTTTTTAGTCTGCCTTCAACTTCCTAAGACATTACCAATATCACAATTACAGTATAATCACCCTGCAGTTATCACAAGTACTCCTTTAAATACTATTTGTAGAATCAAAATTGTTTTTATGAGCAATACATTAATATCTCATTTTAGAAATCTGTATTGAATAAAGTCCCTTTGCCAATATTGGGTTTCGCTCATATGAATTCTCTTCTGAAGAAATCAGTATTTCAATTAAATTTATTCTTCCTGCATTTACAGTTATAGGAGAAAACTCATCAAAATGAGCCACCTCTAACGACAGTCATTTAAGTAAAAATAAGACCAAGTGCTGATTTCTGCTTTCTCCTTTGTTATGTCTATTACTGGCTTTATATCCTGGATTCTCTTCTGGTAATAAATAGTGTTGATGGTTAAGAAATGTTCTTCAGTTAAAATACGACCTGTGAGCCATACAAAGCACATATATTTTGTTTCTTTTACCGAATAGATTTTGATTGAAAAATAGCCTAAGAAAAACAGGCCTGCCATTCATGTTTGTAAGACCTGCTACAATAATAGAAATGTGGGCCCACATTTAAAAGTTTAAAGATTTAGCAAACAGATTACAAAATAAAAAGTGTTACACCCTTCTCCCTCAACAAAAATACCTTTATATTGAGAAAATGAAAAAAATATGCACAAAGCCATATATATTTTATGACTTCAACTCAGCAAATATGAGATAACTCTATTTAAATATTATTTCACATGGTAATGTTCCACCCATATTTACAGTAAAATATTAACATGTAAAATTCCTACATTACAGTATATGATGCACATGTTATATGATAGATATATTTTAATGTAAATTTATTTTTCTTGATTGGAGATCACCATTCACTATGCAGAGACCTAATTTCTTCTGTCATGCACTTCATCTTCTCCATCAGCTGTACGTGCTCCCCAAATTCAGAGTCCTCTGAATCAGCTTCTCTAGAGAAAACTTTGTTGCAGAATTCTTTTAAACTTCCAGAGGGGTTATAATGTTCCAGATTTATGACTATAATTGAACTCTGTTCTAGAAGCTTTTCTCCAGAAGTACCTATTGCCTGCAATTACTGAGCAATTTCAAAGTTCTTAATATATGCACAGAGCAGTTTTCTTATATTTTGTAAGAAATAGACTTGTATTAACGTCAAGTAATCTGCAGTTTGTTTTGATTTTGCTTTTCATCCGTGAGATATTTAGAAGAGTCCTGATTTCCAGCTGGTTAATTTTCAAGTAATTATACATGGAAGCAAAGGCTAGGGGTGGGGTGAGTGTGAAAGTAGTGGAGAGACACTGAGGTCTCTGTTGTCCAGCTCTTGTCAGATGGAAGTCAGAGCAGGATCCGTTCTATTCAACCCATGTATATGTTGGAAATTTTGCTCATCAGAGCTCCATGTTGCCTAGCACGATCTGGTGGTCTTCCAGTAGACTTAAATGCAGGAGATAGACAAATGCTTTAATTTTCTGTGCATAAAAGTTGTCTCCTTGCACCCACAGTCTGGGAACTTGCATGCAATGAGAGTCTGTGGTCTTGGCCTCAGCAGCAACGTGTGCTCAGATTGCTCTAGAAAGTGTCAGGGCACCTGGGTGGCTCGGCGGTTTAAGCCTCTGCCTTCGGCTCAGGTCATGATCTCAGGATCCAGGATCGAGCCCCACATCCGGCTCTCTGCTCAGCAGGGAGCCTGCTTCCCCCTCTGTCTCTGCCTGCCTCTCTGCCTCTTTGTGATCTCTCTCTCTCTCTGTCAAATAAATAAATAATCTTAAAAGAAAATGTCATTTGAAGTACATAGATGTCTAATTGAAGAACACATTCTAGTTGCATGTTAGTAGAAATTTTGTTCTAAGAAAAGTCTGATAGACAAAAACAAAAAAAAAAAGCATTGAAAATTCCTTGAGAGAGTACTGTGTTAGAGATATAAAGATATAAAGATTTTTTTTGTTTAGATTTTAGATTTAAAGACTTCATTTATTTATTTGAGAGAGAGCACAGGTGTGGGGAGAGCAGAAGGGGGAAAGGGAGAAACAGGGAGCCCAGTGTGGGTCTCGATCCCAGGACTACAGGGTCATGACCTGAGCCAAAGGCAGATGCTTAACCGACTGAGCCATCCAGGTGCCACAGATATAAAGACTTTTAATAACTCCAACAAAGCCTGTTATTTCTCTACCATGGGGACAGATTGGTGTTTTTGTTTGGTCAAAAATATGTTGGAATAATGTGGCTTCTATATGGGGACATATCATACAATATATATACCTTTATAACACTGAAATTAGATTAAACCATTACATTAAACACAGTAAGATGTTATTACTGAGATGCACAGTGGGATGAAGACTCATTTGAGATACAGTAGTTTTCTGCCTCCTGTCTCATGCCTAAGCTTATGTAACTAGGGAGAGATCGTTTTAACTATTAAAATTGATGTTTTATCTTACTCATTTCTTTATGAAACACATAGAGTTGAATTAGTACAAGTAAAATATATGTTCAGCTTCATGCAACTTTTGCTTCCCATGTTTCAAAGAAGGAGATTTTAAAATACTCTGTCAACTTACAATAGAAGAAACACTAGTGTTGTGGTGTATCATAATGAGACATGCTGGATATTCATGTTTGGGAAAAAAAAATATTTTGTTATTCCTGATATTTTGGGAAAACCTGAATGAGATTTGTGGTCGTTTATTGCCATTTTCTTCTTAAAAAGAAAATGAGTACATAAAAAATAGTTTTAATTTTTATTATAATTAACAGAATGCCATGAGATATGCTTTAATCTTAGTAATTTATTTACACTTTAGTTAATTTATCTAAGTGGATTTGCTTTTTGCCTTTGGATCCTGTCCATAGAGCTTATGCTTAACATTTTAAGAAAATAGTTACTGCCAAACTCAAGCAAGAGGAAGTTGTGACTCAGATTACTACCAGATGTGGAGTAGCAAAAATATCTTTTATATATGAGTGTGTATGCATATCTGTGATTTTAAAATTAAAAACCATAATTTAAACTCTTTTTCCAACTTCACCATTCACTGTTCTCATAGTTATAATTTTCTGGAAGGGACTGAACCTTAATTGTAGAGTACCAGTGTAATCCATGCTAAATGTGTGCTTTCTAAATGCATTTATGCATTAAATGGATTTACTGGTATTCTGTCACATGAGTTGCAGTGATAACTCCTGATTGAATATTAATGCTGAGAGTGAAGTTGCAAAGCTCTTCTATGTAATGAAATCTAGAATAAAATACAACTGGCAGAATAAGCAGGGTAAAATCATGTGCTTTGAAAAAAATAAGTATCAACAACTATAAAACTGAGTAATTAAAAGTTGAGGCTGAAAGCAGCAAGCATCCTTAACTCGCTGACTATAAACAGAAATAGGAATCATTATTGCTCTGAATACCAAATCCAGAATAAATACAAATTATAAACCCTTGGTGATTCTGAAAACTTAATTATATGGTAAATATAATTTGATTATTTTATCTTTATATTATTATTTTATTTATTTATTTATGCTGAAAGTAATCTCAATCCCCCAATCTCCGATTTTATATGTGGGAAAATTGTAAGCCAGCAAGATTGACTTTTCTGAGGTCACACAACCAGTTAGTGAAAAACCAAAGTTTAAAATCCAGGTAACTTTATTTTTTTAATAAAACAAAATTATTTATTTAGGCTGTCAGAATTGCAGTTCAATTCAGTTCAATTCAAGGAGCACAGATTTGGGCAACAATCTAAATTGCATTCCCCTAGGGATAAAAGTGACTTTTTTTTAACTTTATCAATTTTATCTTAATATTTAGCAATTATGTCAACATATACATTAGAAATAATATAAATTTATGCATATTTTTAAATTTTTTTGACTGTCGGTGACACACAATGTTAACATTAGTTTTAGTTGTACGACATAGTGATTCAACTTTTCTCTGTGTTTTGCTGTGTTCATCACAGGTGTCGCTGCCGTCTGTCACAATACAATGGTATTACATTACCATTCACTATATTCCCTGTGTTGTCCCTTTTATTCCCATTACTTATTTCATAGGAAGCCTCTATCTCCCACTTTCTTTATACATTTTGCCCATCCCCAGAGACCCCTCCCTTCTGGTAACCATCAATTTGGTCTCTGTATTTATGAAACTGATTCTGCTTTTTGTTTATTTATTCATTTTGTATTTTTTAGATTCCACATGTGGGTGAACCATAGTATTTGATTTTCTCTGCCTGACTTAATTTCACTTAGTGTTGTACCCTCTAGGGACATCCATGTTGCTGCAGACAGCAAGATTTTAACCTTTTTTTGAGGCTGCTTAATATTAATATTAATTAACCAACAAATTTAATAAATAAATAATAAAATTAATTTATTAATAACATATTATATATGCATGCCACACCTTTCTTCCTTATCCATTCATCTATTAATCCATTCATCTATATAATATCTTAGGTATTATATGTAATACGCTGCAGTAAACATAATTTTTAAATTAGTGTTTTTATTTTCTTTGGGTAAATAGCCAGTAGTGGGATTATTGGATCATATTAAAACCCAGGCATCTTAACTCCTGTCTTACGGTCTTTCAGCTCGTTCAAGCAAAGAATGCTACAAAAGATTAGCTAAATACTGATTTAGGGTAATATAGAAGGTTTAAGGACAGAATTTTGTCAATAGACATGATTGTATCTTTTTAGGATTTGCCACTTAGTAACTTTGTGACCATGATCTTTCTTAGATTCTATTTTATATCCTATAATGTAGAGAGAAATATTTATTTTACTGAGAAGGGATTTTGTGAGGAATAAAAAACAATTTATTTAAATGCTTAGTACAATGATTGGCACATGGTAAGTGCTGCATAAACATTATTTGTTATTGCTTATTGTTTTTCTTAGCAGGGCTTAATAAAAATTACAGAGCGAGCCTTTAAAAATAGCTCATTTCAATGGTAGGACTGAAGACTTTAAGATTCTCTGTGTTTTTTTACTCTCCTTGGCAGTTCCTATTGATCTGT
The DNA here is from genome assembly GCF_963455335.1 of Martes martes. Classification (NCBI taxonomy): domain Eukaryota; kingdom Metazoa; phylum Chordata; class Mammalia; order Carnivora; family Mustelidae; genus Martes; species Martes martes. The sequence continues at coordinate 27,180,945 of NC_137892.1, forward strand.
GTCATTCAAAATGTCTGTTCATAAAAAGACAGAATTACATAAACAATTCATAATCTTTTTGGTCAAACACTTTGAATTAGTTATTAGACTTAAAAACTACCTTTATAATGATATGATTTATATTTTTCCAACACAAAGGGAAGAGAATTATACATGATTAGTGAATTTGGCTGTGATATCTGCCTTTCTATTCATAGGCTGCACTCTGTCTTAAAGGTTTAGTGGGTCTGTTTTCTTCATACTGATTGATGGTATTCTGGGCCACATGTTGGAGTCAACTCAACAAAGGTTCTGGCTGGATCATTCATTTCAGGCTCCACTCATTTCTTTTTACTCAATTTAACACTCTGCCAGATTTGTCCAAATAAATGAGTTCATAATGCTTATTCTGGCATTCAGAGTTTGCCATTCCTTGCTTCTTAATGCTTTTTATATACTTTACAACTTATTTCTCAAACATGTAACTTCCACTCCCAACAGGCTCTTTTATCACTGTTGCCAAATACTATAGATTCTTTTCTTTTTATTTCTTGGTCTCTGGGTATGGTTTTTATTCTGCCTAGAATTCACCTTAACCAAGATTTCCTTAGTGTATATTGTCCGGTGTTTGGTTCTGTATTGGTTATACTGGTATCGCAGTGCATTAATGCTTTTCCTGTTTTCTGACTTCCACAAATGTGTGAGCTCTGTGAGTGACACAACAAGGACACCGTACAGAATGGGCCCACAACCAGTGTTGTGCAGTTGATTTACTGGAAAATAGATCGTAACTTTCAGTACAAAATACAGAAACTGTTGTGGAGTTAGGAGTGTAGGATGTGAGAACATGTGCTTGTCTGAGTGTAACAGAACCTCTTTTCTAAACGAATCCTCAAGTTCTCATACATACTTATTACCAGATCTCAGGAATCATTTGACAATAGTTTTGAGTCGATTTGAAATGGATTTCAGGTTTCAGGTCAGCACATTTCTTCTACCACTTCTAAAAATCCTCAGTGCTTTCTTTCACCCTATAAAGAGATGCATCATATAATTTGGGGGATTTGAGAGTAGATGTGTCTGCAGTTTAATACTCAGCAAGTGTTAAAAAACTGACCTTGAGCCTTGTGGGTGATGTTGTTGAAAGATGGAATGTGTACCTTTTTTCTGTACCAACTCTGGAACAAGTGCCTTGATGTTTCCCTAGGGTGTCTTGAACTTAACATCTGCTGTGAAAGATGGGGCTTTGAAAGTGCAGTCTGGCTTCTTCTAACCCATCTTAAGAGGCCCTAAAGGCTGACCTCAAAGAGTCATCCAAGTGTTAGTGTTGAACTTAGATGTGTACCAGCCCCCGAAGTCTGAGATGAAATCTAGCTAAGCAGTTCATGAAGAACGCTCTGGATTATTCTTCTGCCATGTGGGCTCTTCTGCCATGTTTTTTGTTTTATTTCTTCTCAAATATTATTAGCAGGAAGATATGATAGATTTGTCCCAGTAAAGTTTATTTAAAATGTAGAAAATTTAAAAAAATAAAATGTAGAAAATAAATTTTGAATTTCATAATTTTTAGACATCTCCAGTATGATTTTGTAAGTCAAGAAATGAAATTTGCTGAGCAGTTTGGATATAATTTCCTAGACTGACATGATATATCAAACTTGGAGGAGATGCTTGATAAAATATTAAAGTAGATTGGAACAGAAAATATGGAAGCATATTTCTCTCATGCCCATTTCACATACACTGGAATGATATGCCATTTACATTTTTGTATTCATTGAATCCCCTGAAGTTTTACATGGAAGCGAAAGTGAGTATTTATAAAAGGAGTAGATGAAAAGAAAGTTACTTCCCCATCCCTTTTGCTATAAAACATCCCTGTTAGAAAACTAGACTGATATTTTTGTTAATTTGATGGCAAGCAAGAAAATAATATTTTATAATTTTTTTTAAGATTTTATTTATTTATTTGACAAACGGAGATCACAGAGAAGCAGGCAGAGAGAGAAGGAAGCAGGCTCCCTGCTGAGCAGAGAGCCCAATGTGGGGCTCGATCCCAGGAGCCTGGGATCATGACCTGAGCCGAAGGCAGAGGCTTTAACCCACTGAGCCACCCAGGCGCCCCAAGAAAATAATATTTTAAAGATAAGGAAGTTCACATATTGGGCTAGAAGTTAAATTCATTTTATTTAACTTCTAAATCCTACATATTAAAATTTACTTTATATCAAGAACCACTTATTACCTATTTACATTAAAAAATAAATTCTTTTGTTCAAGTATAACATCATTCAGATAACACAAATCATATACACACACACACACACATATATATATGTGTATGTATATGTATATATATAAATATGTGTATATATGTATATATATATGTATACATATACACACACACATATATATATACATATATATATATATATATATATATATGTATATATATGGCTTAGTGGATTTTCCTAAAGGGATCTCACATGACCACTACCCAGATTGAAAACCAGAACATGACCAGCACACCAGAAAATCATCCCTGGCATCTTTTCCAGGTAATACCTCTCCATCCTCCTCAGGTTAACCACTATCCTGATTTTAAATACCATATGTGAGTTTAGACTCTTTTTGAACTAAATATAATCATGCATTACATATTCTTTCATGCCTTTTTTTAACTTCAAATTTTATTAGATTCAGCTGTGTAAGTCATCTGACAGTGGTTTTGTTTTTTTCATCAGCTGCATAGTAATTCGTTGAATAGCTTGTATTACAAAATTTATCTCTTACTGTTGATAGGTATTTGGATTGTGTCCAGTTCTCAGCTATTAGAAATAATGCTATTAAAGCTTCTTGTACATGTCTTTTGACGTGAGTACACATACACTTCTGTGAGCTGTATGAGTATAATTACTGGTTCACATACTATCCTTATGTTTAGCCTACTCGGGACTGCCAAGTTATTGGAAATCTTTAGGCCTTTAATGAATAAAATTCTCTTATATTTGGGTTTAAATCTGTCGTCTTACAGGTTTCCCCTGTATTCCTTAATGCTCTGTGTTCTTTTCCTTACCTCTTTGTCAGTATAGGGTTTGAGTTCTTGGTGTTAATTACTGTATTTTTGCCCTTAATTAACTTTTTTAAGTAAAAGCTCTTTTACTTATGTGTAGTGATTACGTAGGAGATTATAACATGAATTCTTGGTTTAATAGCTATAACTTAGTACTTTTACCACTTCTTGTCCAGTATACCCTTCTGTCTTCTTTTAACACACTATCTTTTGCTGTTGTTGCATGCAGTTGTTGACGTGAATTATAATAATTCTACATTTTAAACTACCCACACCGGTATCGCCATCACCATCATCAGGGTTTTAGACAAGGATGTGTTTTGTGTTCCTGATCGTTACTTACTGCAATTTTTTTATTTTATCTGAAATTTTCTTCTTGCTGCCTAAAAATTTCCTTTAATTATTTCTTGTATTAATCTGTTAGTGACATATTCTAAATTTTTTTTACTTAAAAAAACATTTTGTTTTACCATCTAATTTGGATGAATACTATTGAATTCTAGGTTCTCTTTCAACATTTTAAAAATGTCATTTAATTGACTTCTGGCTTCCAATGTTTCTGTTGAAAAGAGCTATCATTCCTTTTGTCCCTTCTTTGACAGCAGGCTTAAATTTTTTCTGCTTGTTTTTAAGATTCTCTCTTGGTATTTGATTTTCAAAGGTTTTACTGTGTTGTGCCTTGGTGTGCTTTTGTTTACATTTATCCTGCTTTGTTTCTAAAGAGTTCTGCGTCTTTAGCTTACATTTTTAAATTATTTTAAATAAGATCTAATCAGTATTTCTCCCCCTCTCCTCAGGTCTCTGATTAAGTGTTTTTTTTTTTTTTTAAAGATTTTATTTATTTATTTGACAGACAGAAATCACAAGTAGGCAGAGAAGCAGGCAGAGAGAGAGAGGAGGAAGCGGGCTCCCCGCTTGAGCAGAGAACCTGATGCGGGGCTCAATTCCAGGACCCTGGGATCATGACCTGAACCGAAAGCAGAGGCTTTAACCCACTGAGCCACCCAGGTGCCCCTGATAAAGTGTTTTTATTATCCCGTGTCTCTTAGCTATATTACATATTTTCCCTTGTTTATTGCTGTCCACAAATCAATCTGAATTTTTTTTTAAAGATTTTTTTTTTTAATTTATTTGACACAGAGAGAGACATCACAAGTAGGCAGAGAGGCAGGCAGAGGGGGAGAGGGAACCAGGCTCCCCGCTGAGCAGAGAGCCTGATGCGCGCCTCTATCCCAGGACCCTGAGATCATGACCCAAGCTGAAGGCAGAGGCTTAACCCACTGAGCCACCCAGGTGTCCCTAATCTGAATATTTTTTATTTACCTATCTTCCCTGTCACTTCCCTTTTCTACTCTGCCTTAATTTCCTATTAAGCACATGTTAATTTTAGATATAATATGCATTAGTTTTTTAATATCCATGCAGTATTTTAAAATAGACTCAGTTCTTGGGTTAAATTTTACTCTTTTCATCTTTTAAGAATTTATCAATCACAGTTACTTTTACATCTTTGTGTAAGAAACTGTAGTACCTGGGTCACCTTTGAATCTTTTTCTATTTTTTCCCCTTGGTTTTCAGTCATTTGCTTTTTTAACTTGATATAGCTGAAGATGTTTGGTTGAATTCAAGACATTCTTTATGACACTTTTAGAGAACATTAGAAACACGAGACAATGTTATCTATTACCAGAAAGAAATTGCTTTCTGACATGTAGCTAAAGTAGAGGCAATTTACTTTGATTCATTTTGGGATTCAATTTATGCAAAGTTTGGTTCAAGTGTTTTGTTCGGGTAGATGATCCATGTTCTGGTTTCTTCTTATTCCTAAGCTGTAGCTACCAGAGCCCTTTGTGGAAGTCTTGGTTGTATGCCAAAGTCCCTTTACCTTGGCGGGCTCTGATTGCTAATTTTTGTTAACCTTGCTCTATGAATCTTCCAAAAGTTCTATTCTTAGCCAACATTCTGCTTACTTTCTGAACCTTTTGGCCACAAAGCTGCTTACAAATCAGTAAATGCCTAAGCAACAAAATATATTTACTTTAATGCACTTTCTTTCTCCATGGAATTATTGCCCTGGAGATCCTGGCTGATTAGTAGTCCTGAACTTTTAATGTTTGGTTTTCCAACCCTGTAAGACACTGAAAGTTATCTCATATTCTAAATGTTCTTGCCGATGCTTCCTGCTCAGTTTCTTAGCCTGTCTGCTATATGTAGTGTAGGATATGGCACAAGCCTTCTGGGACAAGTATAGGTCACTTCTCTGCCAGGCTCACTTCAGTGAGCTTTAATTCTTTGCAGAATTCTGACCTCTTAAATTCTAGTTCTCTTGGTAGCTGTTACCTAGTTGTTTTTGTTGGGAAGTGTGCTTGCTACACGGTATTTCACTATTATCAGAAATAGTTAAATTCAACTAAAATATTTCAAAATATGAAATGAGTAAATATTATTTTAATAAGAATATTATCAACCTGCTAGTACATATCAAACAGATAAATAGTGACACCTATAATGGTTCTGCTTTCAAAAGTAGCCTATTTGAAAGTGACATTGTTATGGAACATTCATTCAGGTTAGCAGTTTTCAAGAAGGACATCTCGAACAGTGGCAAAATTTCTTTCCTCCAATGAATGATGCAAAAATTATTATTTTGTTGTGGAATAACTCAATCTTATGTGCATTACTAAAATATAAATAATACATGTCTTTTTGTTTTGAATTCAATCACACACACACAATATTGTGGTAAAAAGTATATTTAGTTTTGTAAGAAATTGGCAAAATGTTTTCTAAACTGTCAATATGCTGTACTTTGGATCCTTAGAACTTATTCCTCTTATTAGTGGAAGTTTGTATCATTTGATGAAAATCTTCACATTTCCTCTGTTTCCCAGGCTCTGGTAACCATGAGTTTACTCTGTTTCTGTGAGTTTGGTATTTTTAGATTCACACACTAAGTGAGATCATACAGTATTTATGTTTGTCTTATTTCACCCAACATGGTGTCCTAAAGGTCCATCTCTGTTGTCACAAATGGCAAGATTTCCTTCTTTTTTATGACTTGATTATGTATATATACGCATAGCACTTTCTTTACTCATTCACCCACTGGTGTACATTTAGGTTGTTTACATGACTTGGCTATGTGAATCATGCTTCAGGGAGCATGAGTTTGCACAGGAGTGTAGTATCTCTTTAAGAGAGTGCTTTTCCTTCCTTTGGATGTATACCCAGAAGTGAGATTGCTGGATCGTATGGTAATTCTGTTTTTAATTTTTTGAGAAACTTCCATACTGTTTTCCATATGACTGTACCAGTTTACATTCCCACCAACAGTGTACAGGGGTTCCCTTTTTGTCACATTCTTGCCAGCATTTGTTATCTGTTGTATTTTTTCTAATAGCCATTCTCATTGTTGGATTTGCATTTACATGATTAGTGATGTGGAGCATCTTCTCATGTACTTGCTGACCATTTGGTTGTCTTTGCAAAAATGTCTATTTAAGTCCTCTTGTCATTTTTATTGAGATTGTTTTGGGTTTTTTCGTTTGTTTGTTTTTCTCACCATTGACTTTTATAAGCTCTTTTTTTGTTTTTTTTTTTTTTTTTTTTTTTTAATTTGTCAGAGAGAGAGAGCATACCGCAGAGGAAGCAGCAGACAGAGGGAGAAGCAGGCTCCTGGCTGAGCAGGGAGCCTGATGCGGACTCCATCTTAGGCCTCTGGGATCATGACCTGAGCTGAAGGCAGATGCTTAACCAACTAAGCCACCCAAGTGTCCCTGTAAGTTCTTTATATATTTTAGATATGAGTCTCCTATCAGATAATATGCTTCACAAATACTTCCTCTCATTCCGTAAGTTGTTTTTTCATTTTGTTGATTGTTTCTTTTGAGGTGCAGAAGCTTTTTAGTTGTACTTACTTATGTTTTTGTTGCTTGTATTTTTGGTGTTATATCCAAAAAATTCATCGTTAATAGTAGTTCAGGGAATTTTTCCCCTCTGTTTTCTTCTAAGAGTTGTGCAGTTTTAAGTCTCAAGATTTTAATTTGTTTTGAGGATTTGTTGTTGTTGTTAGTGGTATAAGATAGAGGTCCAATTTTAATATTTTGTGTGTGAATATACAGTTTTCCCAAAACCACTGTTGTCAAATATGCTGATCCTATAAGGGAAGTTTATTTTTAGGTTCTCGTTCTATTCTTTTGGTCTGTGTGTCTGTTTTTAATGCTACTATCATACTAGTTTTATTACTTTAGCTTTTAAATATGGTTTGAAATCAAAGTGTGATGCCTCCAGGGGCACCTGGTTGACTCATTCAGTTAAGTGTCCAACTCTAAATTTCGGCTCAGGTCATGATCTCAGGGTCCTGAGATCAAACTACATGCTGGGTGAGGAGTCTGGTTAAGATTAAGATTCTTTCTCTCCTTCTCCTTCTGCCCTTTCCCATCCTTACAAAAAAATAAATAAATAAAAAAAATAAAAGAGTGTGATGCCTTCACCTTTGTATTCATTTCTCAAGATTGCTTTGGCTGCTTGGAAGTCTTTTGAGGTTCTGTATGAATTTTAGGATGTTTTTTCTGTGTCTGCAAAAATGCCATTGGAATTTTGATAGGGGTTGCATTTAATTGATAGATGGATTTAGAGAGCATAGACATAGAAACAATACCAACTCCTCTGATCTATAAACATAGATTATTTTTCCATTTATTTGTGTCTTCTTCCGTTTCTTCCATTAATGTCTTACTGTTTTTGGAATATAGTTGTTTTCCTTGGTGAAACTCATTCTTAAGTATTTTATTGTTGTTGATGTTACTGTAAATGGGATTGTTTTCTATATTTCGTTTGGAGATAGTCCATTGTTAGTGTGTGGAAATTCACATGGTTTTTCTTTGTTGATTTTGCATCTTGAAACCACTAAATTCATATATTAATTTTAACAGCTTTTTGGTACATTCTGATGATTTTACAGGATTTTATTCATTTAGGATATGGTGATATCATCTGGGGATGTAATGCACAGCATGGTGACTATAGTTAATAACATTCTATTGCATATTTCAAAGTTTTTAAGAGAGTAGATCTTAAAAGTTCTTGTTCTAAACAAACGATTTATGGCAGCCATACTCTGAGGTTTGAAGGGGAAAAAACACTTTTTCATAAGTAAAACTATAATAGAAACAGAAAGAAGAAAAGAGAAATCTGCGATGGTTGAGGGCAGTAGTAAGCTGGAAAGGAGGAAAGACAGAATTACATCAAATCAGATACTTAAAACATCCTACCTACAGTTAGAAGAGAGCGGCATCCCTGTGTTACCATGTCATAACATATTCAAGGACCCTGGGCTAGGTGTGCTTGCTTCCACTCCTGGATTCCATTGCAGGGGCCAGCCCATCCTGGAGGAGATGCAAGGCAAAATTTATAGCTCTTGGCATCGAGACCAGAAGGACCAGTTCTGATCTGGAGACTTGCTAATGTCAGCTAATCAGTCTGCCAAGGTCACTTATGCAGCACAAGTCTCATAAAAATATTGTTTAGCCTGCCTGCGTACATGCAGGTTGAGGTGGTTGGTTATACAGGACAAATCACAGAAACTTCAATCCATATAATACATTTCTCAGCACCAGAAAAGAAAATTGTAATGGTGCGGTGATGGTTGTTAAGTAGACCTAATGTGGTGATTATTTTGGGATATATACATATATTGAGTTATGTTGTACATTTGAAACTAATATGTCACTTATATCTCAATAAAAACTTTGCACTATTCATATGGTATTTGATGGAGCTTGTCATATTTGGCCTTCCTTATGTTGTGATTTGTTCCTTTTATACCCAATTTGTTAAAACTTTTTTATTTTGGAAGGATGTTATATTTTGTGAGGAGCTTTTTTTGCATCTTTGCAGCTGCCTATGTAATTTAATCTTTAATTCTGTTTATGTGGTGTATCATATTACTGATTTACATAGGCAGTAAAACACAGTTGAAGGAGACTGAACAAGCATAAGAACCAGAGTCAGATATGACAGGAATCAGGAGTGTTGGAATTATCAAATGGGAATTTTTAAAAATGTGGTAACGGTTTGATGGAAAAGGTGGATAATGTGCAAGAAAAATGATGTAGGCAGAGCTGGAAATTCTAAGAAAGAATCAAAAAGGAGCGTTGGAGTTTGTAAGCATAGTAGAGCCTTGAAGAATACTTTAAATGGGCTCATTAGTAGACTGGACATGGCTGAGGAGAGATTCTGAGCTTTTAACAATAGAAACTTCCAAAACTGAAAAGCATGTTAAACATAATATATATTTTTAAATCTTAGTTTGATAATTTCAGTATTCCTTCCATATCTGACTGTGGTTCTCATGCTTGTTTAGTATCTTTAGACTGTGGGTTTATTTTTTTGTTTTGTTTTGTTTTGTTTTGTTTTGTTTTTTACCTTTTAGTATGCTTTGTAATTTTCTGATGCAAGATGGATGTAATGTACAGGGTGAAAGGTAATTAGGCTCTTAGCAATGTACGTAGTGGTAAGATGAGGGGAAGCAGTCTGTGGTTTTATGATTAGGTCTCAGATGTTCGATGAGCCTGTGTCCCTGAACTGTGCACTTCACCAGTGATTCTCAATGGCCCAGGATAGCTAGAAGAAGCTTGGAATTGGATATTTTCTTTCATGTGGAAGGCTAGTGGTGCCTGGAGTTGGGTATTTCCCTGCTTCCAGATAGTTTAAGCTCTGTTAAAACCCTAGTAGGGTAGGTTTTGTTAGAATAATTTTTCCTGAGGGCAGTCCTTATAAGAATAGAAGGACCAGGAATATTTAAAAAATGGCTCCTTTTTCCCTTCTTCTTGATAAAAGCATGAGGAAAAAAAAAAAAATTTTCCCCCAGATAATCACTGTGAGAATCTGGTTGAGCTCCTGAAGGCAAAACCCGAAGTGTGGTGGTCTCGCCATGACTGGGTCTTATTGGGGTTTTTAACCTCTAGACTAGTATACACTGATCCTCCAATATTCCATCAATTACAGTTTAGGTTTCCCTAGCTGACAATGTTTTAGTTTTTTGTTTTTTGTTTTTTTTCCTCAGGGGTTTCTGCTTAAGTGAATTGATCTCTGTTTTCACCATTTTGTCTTTTGAGGGCAGTGGTTTACTTTGTGAAGCTAAGGAGAATTGCTGATTTTTTAGTTTTTCAGATTTTTACTTGTTGTTAGGACAGAGTGGGAACTTCTGAGCTCTCCAGGCAGGGATGGAAGTGGTAAAAATAATTTATTTTATTTGATTAGATAAATGTGGTACACTATCATTTCAAGCTATAGAATCAGCCTCATTTCATATAATCAGTGATCATTGTGATTGCTGTGATCAGTGGCTCTTGTGATCCTATGTGATCAGTGGCTCTTGTGTTGGACATGAGCTCTAGAAATCCCTGCACTGAGGCTCAGCTGAGGAGTGATGGTCTTTTCCAGTGGAAGACTTCCTGAAAGACAGTCTCTTACTCTCTAACATGGTGCCCCTTCCTCCTCCCAGAGGTGTTTTAATTTTGACTGTGAGTACCTTGGTCATATTTGTTGAGTTTAGATCATGGAAGTTGCAAAACATTTGTACTCCAGCTGTGGGTTGGAGGGGCATAGCCAACGAAGGTGACATTTGTGATGCTTTTTGTGGAATGGATGAGCTGTTAAGAACCTAGAAATCACAGAAGTGGAATTGGTAGAAAGAACTACATGGGGGAAATTGCTAGAGCAGAAGAAAATCAGGAGTTTTTTGTGAAAAGAGATGCTTCCATTTGTCTAGGTCTTATCTACCTCTATAACCTCAGTATAGGTGATCCTCACAGTTGGGACTACTTTACTTCTAGAGTACACTTTCACTTGACCTGTTTCATCAGGAGATCAAAACCCATTATTGTCAGTTTGGGTGTATACAGCACCTGTTTCCCAAGAGTCCCTAAGTTAGATAACATGATTTTGCTTAGAGTGGAAAAAGGCCATCAATGCATAAAAAGGAGAGGACATTTAATCTCAGGAAACTCGAGCAATTTAACCTCTTGGCTTGGCTCCTAGGAATTGAGAGTTCCTGTTAATTTTATTAAATTTCAAACCATTGTTTTTCTAAGTTAAGCCTGTATTTGGCAGATTACTGGTAACTCATGGTTTGCTCTGGTTTGAATATAGAATGACTAGAAGCAGAGTGTGAAAATGTTATCTGTAGCCCTTTAAAACTTTGAGCTTCCATGATACTCTCAATAGATGCTGAAAAAGCATTTGACAAAGGGCAGCATCCCTTCCTGATTAAAACTCTTCAAAGTGTAGGGATAGAAGGCACATACCTCAATATTATCAAAGCCATCTATGAAAAACCCACCGCAAATATCATTCTCAATGGAGAAAAACTGAAAGCTTTTCCGCTAAGGTCAGGAACACGGCAGGGATGTCTGTTATCACCACTGCTGTTCAACATAGTACTAGAAGTCCTAGCCTCAGCAATCAGACAACAAAAAGAAATTAAAGGCATCCAAATCGGCAAAGAAGAAGTCAAACTATCACTCTTTGCAGATGATATGATACTATATGTGGAAAACCCAAAAGGCTCCACTCCAAAACTGCTAGAACTTTTCAGGAATTCAGTAAAGTGTCAGGATATAAAGTCAATGCACAGAAATCAGTTGCTTTTCTTTACACTAACAACAAGTCAGAAGAAAGAAAAATTGAGGAGTCAGTCCCATTTACAATTGCACCCAAAATCATAAGATACCTAGGAATAAATCTAACCAAAGAAGCAAAGAATCTATACTCAGAAAATGATAAAGTACTCATGAAAGAAATTGAGGAAGACACAAAAAATGGAAAAATGTTCCATGCTCATGGATTGGAAGAACAAATATTGTGAAAATGTCTATTCTACCTAAAGCAATCTATGCATTTAATGCAATCCCTATCAAAATCCCATCCATTTTTTTCAAAGAAATAGAACAAATAATCCTAAAATTTATATGGAACCAGAAAAAACCTCGAATAGTGAAAGGAATATTGAAAAAGAAAGCCTAAGTCGGTGGCATCACAATTCCAGACTTCAAGCTCTATTACAAAGCGGTCATCATCAAGACAGTATGGTACTGGCATAAAAACAGGCATATAGATGAATGGAACAGAATAGAGAGCCCAGAACTAAACCCTCAACTCTATGGTCAACTAATTTTCGACAAAGCAGGAAGGAATGTCCAATGGAAAAAAGACAGCCTCTTCAACAAATGCTGCTGGGAAAATTGGACAGCCACATGCAGAAAAATGAAATTGGATTATTTCCTTACACCACACACGAAAATAGACTCAAAATGGATGAAGGACCTCAATGTGAGAAAGGAATCCATCAAAATCCTTGAGGAGAACGCAGGCAGCAACCTCTTTGACCTCAACCGCAGCAACTTCTTCCTAGGAACATCACCAAAAGCAACAGAAGCAAGGGCAAAAATGAACTATTGGGATTTCATCAAGATCAAAAGCTTTTGCACAGCAAAGGGAACAGTTAACAAAACCAAAAGACAACTGACAGAATGGGGGAAGATATTTGCAAACAACGTATCAGATAAAGGGCTAGTATCCAAAATCTATAAAGAGCTTAGCAATCTCATCACCCAAAGAACAAATAATCCAATCAAGAAATGGGCAGAGGACATGAACAGACATTTCTGCAAAGAAGACATCCAGATGGCCAACAGACACATGAAAAAATGCTCCACATCACTCGGCATCAGGGAAATACAAATCAAAACCACAATGAGATACCACCTCACACCAGTCAGAATGGCTACAATTAACAAGTCAAGAAATGACAGATGCTGGCGAGGATGCGGAGAGAGGGGAACCCTCCTACACTGTTGGTGGGAATGCAAGCTGGTGCAACCACTCTGGAAAACAGTGTGGAGGTTCCTCAAAAAACTGAAAATAGAGCTACCCTATGACCCAGCAATTGCATTACTGGGTATATATCCTAAAGATACAAACGTGGTGCTCCAAAGGGGCACGTGCACCCAAATGTTTATAGCAACAATGTCCACAATAGCCAAACTTTGGAAAGAACCTAGATGTCCATCAACAGATGAATGGATAAAGAAGAGGTGGTATATATACACAGTGGAATACTATGCAGCCATGAAAAGAAATGAAATCTTGCCGTTTGCAACGGCATGGATGGAACTAGAGGGTATCATGCTTAGCGAAATAAGTCAATCGGAGAAAGACAACTATCATATGATCTCTTTGATATGAGGAAGTGGAGATGCAATGTGGGGGTGTTGGGGGGAGGTAGGAAAAGAAAAAATGAAAGAAGATAGGATCGGGAGAGAGACAAACCATAAAAGACTCAATCTCAAAAAACAGACTGAGGGTTGCTGGGGGGAGGGGGGACAGGAGAGGGTGGTGGGGATATGGACATTGGGGAGGGTATGTGCTATGATGAGTGCTGTGAAATGTGTAAACCTGGCGATTCACAGACCTATACCCCTGGGGATAAAAATACATTATATGTTTATTTAAAAAAAAAAAAAAAAAAAAAAAAAAAACAACAACCACCTTTTAGCTTCCACAATGTGTTCTCCTAGTGTGTGTGTGTGTGTGTGTGTGTGTGTGTGTGTGTCTGTCTCTTCCCCCCCACACCCCGCCCTGAGTGTTTTCCTTTTCGTAAAGCATCAGGTTCTGATTTATGGATACCCGCAGATGAAAAATGTTCTTCAACTAGAGTCTAGCAGTTTTAAAAATTGCTAACTGATTATGTTGATATTTGTTTCCCATATCACCATTGTATACATTCTTTTTTTAAAGATTTTATTTATTTATTTGACAGAGAGACAGAGACCACAAGTAGGCGGAGAGGCAGGCAGAGAGAGAGGGGGAAGCAGGCTCCCTCCTGAGCAGAGAGCCCGATGCGGGGTTCGATCCCAGGACCCTGAGGTCATGACCTGAGCCGAAGATAGAGGCTTTAACCCACTGAGCCACCCAGGCGCCCCACCATTGTATACATTTTTAATGAGACAGTGTTTCCCGTGCTAGCAACAACAAAAAGTATAAATACTGTAATGCATCAGTTCAGGGCTATGAATTATTAGGCTTGAATTAGCTGTGTGTAATTCCATGTAACGCTTCCCGTATTTCCATAGTGGTGGGACTATGTTTGGGCAGCGTCTTTCATAAGAGGTTGGGGGGGGGACTTCATTTATGTTAATAAAATACTTTTTCTTATGTCAGAAATTAATAAAATCATCTCTTCATTGTCTTTTATAAAACAAATATTGACCAATTCCTGCCTTCCTCTTAGATTCCACACAAATTACTTTAGTATATCTTGCCATTCAAATGTAATTCTTTGTGTAGAAACCCAAGGCACTAGTAACACAGAACCTGAGGTGAGAAGAATGAGCAGGAGAGCAGTGAATAGACGTAAGGTTGCCATGATTTTTTTTTTTAAGTAAATTCAACAAAATATTGAGAAAGCACCAGGTATGTTCTAGTCCCTTTATTAAAAATTACATGTAAAAGAGGGCCTTTGACCTCTAGGTGTTCACAGTCTAGCAAGGACGGATGAGAATGCATACCTGAGATTACAAAAGTAGAACTGTAGGCCTATAGAAGCAGAGAGAGCCAAGAGTTTTTCTCCCTGAGAGATAATTAAGAAAGCCTTCTCAGAGAAGGTGATAGCTGGGTTGAGACTTAATATGTTGTAGGAGCTCTGTGAGCTACTAATGATGGTGGAAAGATCTGGAGATTCACAAAAGAGTCAAGCTCTATCCTGAGTGTTGGTGGGGGTTAGAGGGGGAGATGGGTTAAATGGGCATTAAAGAGTGCTCTTGTGATGAACACTGGGTATTGTATATAAGTGATAAATCACTAAATTCTTCACCTGAAACTAATACTACACTGTATATTAACTGAAATTTAAATAAAAATGAAAAAAAATTAAAAATAAAAACAAACACAAAATAAGTAGAAGCAATCTGCCTTCTCTCTGTCATTAACACTTCCTCTTTCGGGCAGTATTCCCTTTTCCTGTTAGGATTATGTAAAATGCACACCATTTTTTCTGTGGAGCATCGTGACAGTGATGAGATGTCACCCACATGCTCTGCATCCAAAAGGAGAGTAGTGGAGCAGTGAGTGGACTTTGGGGGACCAGATGCCACTGCTTTGTGGGGAGGAGGTGGTTTTTCAATCCATCTCTCTTTGAGTGTACAGCTGTGTGGAACAGCCCGGAGCTCCAGCAGGCTGGGAGAGTCCTGAGTAATGCCTGGAGTGCGGCTGCTCTAGAAGACTAAGAGCATGTTTGGCAATGTCATTTAAAGGGCACTTAAGTGGGTGGCTGGTTTGTTGAAGCTTCCTGAGAACCATGGTGCAAGGCTGGGTTCACAATGAACTGACACAGCCTTCTAGATCAACAAATAGCTGGAACCCATGAATGGAGCCCTTTCTGTTCAGTCTCTGATAGGCCTATTTGTTCTACGTACAAGGCAAAAGGAGTTGTGGCAGCACAGTGTTTCAAAAAATAGTTGGATTCAAAACCAGACAGAGAGGGATTTAAATCCCAACTGACTATTTGCTCCAAGTATGATGCTGAGAAATTTACCTAATGGGGATAATGAGATAAACCTCATGTGACTGTCATAATGATTTTAAGAAATACACACAAAGCTTCTGATATAATATCTGGCACAAACTACATACTCAGTACATGTTAGCTTCTCCTTTTCTGTACCTTGGAATATATGAACCTATGCTATTGGTAGGGTTTCTCATTTTCATCATTAATTCTAATAATTCCAATAACATTCTTATTGTAGACTAGTCATAAAATGTAGATAAATAAACATGGGAAGTTATCTATAATTACTACACTAGGTAATAACCATACTTAAATCCATTCTTGTTTTTTAACAAATGTGTCTGCATGTATGTGCGTGTAGTGCATGGAAAGGCATATAATGTATTAACTATGGAATGATTATCTCTAAAATAGAGGGACATTTTCTCATTTGATCACAGTGCAAGCATTGCACCTCATAAAATTATCTATTCAAGTTTGGATTAGTATTTAAAAGGACCATACATAATATTTTGTTGTTATGTCTGTTAAATATACCTAAACTTAGAGCAATGATCTGTCCTCTCAGCTTTTTTAATGCTATTGATTCATTAAAGAAAAGGAGTCAATTGTTGAGTTAGGCAGAATAGTAGCCCCCAAAGATGTCCACATCCTAATTCCAGAACCTATGCATATGTTACTTTACCGGGAGAAGGGAATTTTGCAGTTGTGGTTAAGTTAAGGACATTGAGGTGGGAAGAGTTTCCTTTATTATCCAGGTGTGTACAATGTAATCACAAAGGTACTTTGAAGTGGAAGACAAGCAGGAGAGGAGATTAAGAGAAATGCTATATTGCTATCATTTGAAAGTGCTGTAAGGGGGCCACAAAACAAGGAATTTGGATGATTTCTATCAACTGAAAAAGCCAAGAAATGAATTCTCTACTAGGGCCTGCAGAATGAGTGCACCACTGCCAGTATTTTGACTTTAGTTCAGTGACACTTACATCAGACTTCTAACTTGGAGGACCATAATGCAAAAAATTTGTTGTTGCTTTAAGCCACTAAGTTTTTTTGTAATTTATTACACCAGCCACAGAAAATTAATATAGTTGTCTTGCAGGGCATTTCCATTCTGGGTTTGTCTGTTTGATTTTCTGTTATATCAATTAACTTTTCCTTTTTTTTTTTAAAGATTTTATTTATTTATTTGACAGAGATCACAAGTAGGCAGAGAGACAGACAGAGAGAGAGAGGAGAAAGCAGGCTCTCCACGGAGCAGAGAGCCCGATGCGGGGCTCGATCCCAGGACCCTGGGATCATGACCTGAGCCGAAGGCAGAGGCTTTAACCTACTGAGCCACCCAGGCACCCTCCTGTTTTGTTTTTATTGTAATATAATTTGGTTCCAGAGTCTTGAATATATTTAGATTAGACTTTTTTGTTCTGGCAAAACACTTCATAAAGTGGTGTTTTAATCTCCATTTTGCATGGAGTCCTCCTACATGCAATGTCTGCTTATCATATCCTTAGAAAAGATTGATCATTGGGTTCAGGTGGTGGCATCTTGAACTCTCCTTTGTAAATATCATAACATTTCATCTAATGGTTTAATATATTGATAAACACTGCCTGAAGCACTTATTTCATTAGCATTTACAACATAATGATTTTCCAACTTCATCCTTGTACTTGTATTAGTTGGAATTTACCTGTGTCTGTGTGTGTATATACACACACACATACATATATACATATATATATTTTTTAAAATATTTACTTATTTGAGTGAGAGAGAGAGAGAGAGCACATGAGTGTGGAGAAAGGCAGAGCCAGAGGGAGAGAGAGAATCTTAGGCAGGTTCTACACCCATTGCAGAGCTTGACATGGGGTTTGATCTTATGACCCTGAGACAATACCCTGGGCCAAAATCAAGAGGCTCAACCGACTGAATCACCCAGTGCCCTATATACATATACGTGTATATATAGATTAAGTTGGTTGGATTACATTGAAATAATTTGTACAGGAAAGTCAGGATAAATACTTAATTATTTCCTTTTAAATAATTTCCAGAATAAGGAGTTGAAGCTAAGTATACTTTGCCTTCATAAAATTAGTTGGATTTTGGATTTCTTTCTTTTCCCTTTTTAAAATTATCATTAGGAACGTAAACATTTTTAATATTAGTATGTTTGATCCTATACTTATATATTATTTATATATATATGTATGAAATTATATATACCTATATATTTATAATTACATATACATAATTAATTGTATATTCAAATTGTTCCATTTTTGTCCTGTTCAAATTGACTCTATGCTATTTTGTTAGGACCCTAATACCTTGATGGCTTCCCTTTTCAGTAATAAAATATCCTGGTCTCACCTTGTATATTTCCTGCCCCAACTCTGTAATCAACCCTTTCCATAGTTAAATATATTAACATATATATTGCAGGTGATCCCAGTGAATGTTTTTATTGTCAGTTACTCAGCCAGTTCTCTACAACTGGACACTTAGGTTATTTTCACTTCTTGCATAGCTGTGCCATCTGAAACACAAATAAATGTATTGAACTTAATATAACTTGTGATTATATTTTAGCCGTTTTTCAAAAACTGTAGAATCTAAGAATCA
Organism: Martes martes; assembly: GCF_963455335.1. NCBI lineage: Eukaryota > Metazoa > Chordata > Mammalia > Carnivora > Mustelidae > Martes > Martes martes. The sequence goes on from NC_137892.1 coordinate 27,199,193, forward strand.
AATGGCCACAACCAGAGAACATCACACATTTTTTAGAATAATTTTATGCCATAGGTATTATGTTAGATTTTACAGAATAAAAAGAAGGTGAAGCAGGGCACCTATTTTTAAAAATCAGACATTTGCTATTTGAATGATAAAAATGCTGCATAACTATTGAGGTTAAATAGTAAATATGTTGATAAAGACGTTGTATTTGTTTCATGATTTCTTGACTTACCTGTGAGAGAAACCAGTAGGGCTCTCCAAGTTGCCTAATACTGAAATACAGGAATTTGTGGTTAGCAGAGTATTCATTAGAGGAGTTCTGACAACTAGAAGAATGAATTGGAGGAAATACTGTTGAAGAAAAATTGTATCAGACAAGCTAAACTGTCAAGGAGTTATTGAAATAGAGGAAAGAGAGTTTAAAGAGCATGGGGTACGCTGGGGAGATTGCAGGCCACCTGTTTGCTGACTGGCCTTGTCTGGATGTAAAGACTATCTTCTAGCCAATACAGACTTTGGAGTTAGTTGCCCCCTGAAGTTAGGCTCCTATGCTTCCAGAAAGACTGGCACATGGGGGTGTTATCTTCCTGGATGGTTACATTTCAAAAAGATGGTTTCCAGGTACTTGAGAAAGACTTTTCCTGGGTCTAAAGCTTCCTAGATATTTTTGAAGGAAATATATATGTATATGTGTATGTGTGTGTATATATGTATGTGTATATACATAGATATATGTATGTGTATATATATATGTATGTGTATATATATACACACACGTACATATGTATGTTAGGGTCCGTAATCAAAGGAGCGAGACTGATACAAAGCGAAGGTCAAGCAAAGCTTTATTTCGCGCCAAGCATAGAGAATCAAACCGACCGGTCGGGGCGTCTCTTACAAAGAGGCGACCCCTCCCAGCCTCACAGACTAACTTTTATAGAGGTAGTTTAGCTGGGCTATACACAGGTGGCCAATGAGATTGCAATACACAGAGAAAACTGTCATGCTAGGTCTGCAACACACAGGGAAAACTGCTAGGTTACGCACCGGTGGCCAATTGAGTTTCAATTTACCCTGGTAGATATATGCCTGCCTCACTGATTGGATGTCTTCACCTGGCCTGACCCGCCCTTGTATCTAGGCTTTGCTAGTAAGTTCCTCTGGGAGGGGCGGGGTCAGTTTAAGTTCACTGCATAAACACAAAGTGACTCCTTCTGGCTAAGCAGGCCCTTACAACATATATACATATACATACATACATGTATATGTATGTGAAAGGGGACAAAGACTGCAGTCAAAATTTTCTAGAGTAATGCTCTAAGAAAAAGAAGATTGGGGGCCCTATGGTCAGGAAGAAATGTGTCTAAGTCTAATCAAACTAAAGAAAGCATTAGTCTATCTTCCTTTTCATAATAAAAACATTTGTGACATTACTTACTGATGAATTGATTTACTATAAAGGGAATCTAATTGCAATCACTTAAGCTGTTTTAATCTTTGTTGATTGGTCTCTCCCCATAATCCAAAGTGGTTAATATGGAAGGGTACAAAGAAAAGACAATGCAAACTCATTGCAAATTAAAAAAAAAAAAAAAAAAACTTTCAGAAAGTTAATAAAAAGGGTATTAAGTGTAAAATTACAGACAAAGCCACAGATAAAATTATGGCAGAGATGGGCAATTAACAATTAAAAAAAGGGAATCTGCATGAGTATTGACATAATTGAGTTTGAACAGAGAATGATTTGAATGTCAATAGGTGAAACAGTTGTTGAGAATCTTATAAAAGTCAGTAACAAAAAGATGAGGATAAAGTCAAATGTAAAATGATGACTGTAGCTTTACCCTATCATGTCATTTGTCAGTAAAATACACCTTAGATGTAAACAAACCATAATTAAAAAAATTAAAAATCATAATAACCACCTAAAATACAATCAGTGTAAAATAAGCATATTTTCATGGCTTTTGTTTGTAAGGTAACATCCTAATCATTATTTTTTTAAACTATATAACAGTTTTTTCCCTCCATTTTCTGTGGATTAATTCTTAACCTGTATCATCCACAGATACTGAAACACTTTTCCAAAATAGAAAATTTTTGGAAGTACTGGAATTTTGATAACAGATACTTGCTAATGGGTTTAACAGAAGGCTAGAATAATTTTTAGGAACTAAAGCAGAGCTGTGTTTTCCATTGAATATAAAAACTGCATAGAACAATACTACACATTGCTGTAAGTACATTCACAGAAGGATAAGCTCAACTTTAGGATGGTGATTTGGTGGGAAGGGGTTGAGGTGAAGGAAATAAATAATCTTAAAAATACCATCTTAAAAATATCAAACGTCTTATTTTTCTCTTTATTTTTTTAAAGATGTTATTTATTTATTTTAGAGCTAGAGCATGCAAGCATGAACAGGGGGAGGAGCAAGGGAGAGCGAAAAGCAGACTCAGTGCAGAGCCCAACATGGGGCTCAGTTCCATGGCCTTGAGATTATGACCTGAGCTGAAATCAAGAGTTGGATGGTTAACCAACTGAGCCACCCAGGCACCTCCCCCCACGTCTTTTTCCTTAAAAGCAAAAGAGATATGACCAAAACTTAACCCCCTATTAAATCTGAGTGGTGGGTAATGAATACTTCACTGCATTAGGTTGCATCCTTTTTTTTTTTCCCCCAGTTTTAAAAGACGGAAAAACTTTTATCTTGGATGTTTTTCTTACTAGAATATAATCTTTTAGGGGGAAAAATGCCTTACTCCTTTTTGGTTTGTTCCCTGTTTAAACCTCACAAATAAAAGATGCTGTAATTTGATGTTGCTTTGAATTGGAAGATCCTTAAGTTGTGGATTTAGGGTTTACAGTGATTTAAGTAACTTGGGCATTTAGGACACCTTTTAATATTTCTCTAATGCATGAAGCTAGTCATCAGTAAATTTAGCTATGCTGATTAAGTGCAGGATAGTAATGGTGATTTTATTGTGTAGGGGATTGGATTTTGCTTCCTTTAATCAGAAATGCAAGTGCTAGTGCTTTTCTCTGTATCTCTGTCTCTGGCAAGACTTCACTTGTACAGAGAAACTGAACAAAATTACTTCATTATTAAGTAAATGGAAGTACTCAATTTATCAAAAAAGAAATAGTTTAATTTTTTTAAAGACTACTTTTAATTCAGGCAGCTTTGAGTTGATTCTCTGTGGCAGCCCTTTTCTAAGGCATACATTTTGCTGTGAAGTGAAATGAAGCCTCTCAAAGGTCTCAGCACCCACACGCAGTGTCCCTGGGGCTTTAATGATGGCTCTTCCCATGACACAGCAATGGAAGCTTCGGTTCTCTTAAGTATTTTGCAATGGGTTAACATAGAAATCTAGACTCACTGTAGTGTAGATGTTTTATTCTCATATCCACCTGTTTGAGTAGTTAAACTCCACATATTCATTAGCACCTTTCTCTAAAATGTTATTACAGTGTTATGATTTAAAGAAAATTTTATTGATTGCTTTTGTCTTATGGAAATTCATTCTTAGGAATTTGCTTATGAACTATTTGAAATAGGCAAAAGACAAAATGTCTCATGTCCCATGTACCCACCATGTACATTTAAAAGACAAAACTGTATTTCCACTTAGAATCTAGGGATTAATGGTATTTGGTGGTTTTGACTTACCAACTTTTCTAGATTTCCAACCTCTGAGAATGTGGTGAAAGCTACAGATCCTCTCTCAAGAAAATTTGCAGATATAGAAAATTTATATCCAGCCTGATTGTGCTTATGGACTTTGCAAAGTCTAAATTAACAACTCTAAACTGTGAAGACCCTGTCTGGATACCCACTGTGAATAGACTGAAGGGTGACACAGATACTTTAAAAAAAAAAAAAAAAATTAGGTGAGTCCATAATAACAAAAGGCAGCTGGAATGTTTAGATTAAAAAATTATAAAAGTTTTAAATAAGGAGGTAATTTTATAATACTGTTTGAATAAATAGTAAGTTAATGATCCTGTAGTAAAGTCCAGAAGTTTTTTTCAAGTAGTATGAAATACTGTCATAAAAATACATGTACCTGCAGACATGCAGGGGCATGCGAGTGTGTGTATTTGTGTATACATGAGTTATTTCAGGCTGTCCTCTATGTGTATTTGTGTTTACATGAGTTATTTCAGACTGTCCTCTGACAGAATATGGAGACCAGACTGGAGAAGACAGGTCATTAGACGTTGTATTTCACTGTGATTAGCTTAGGTGAGCCTTCATGGTTTCTTTTACAGTAAGCCATAACAAAATGAAACAAAACAAAATATATAACAAACAAAAAACATAACAAAACAAAAATAAGTATTATCTTTATGAAAATTTCCACATTTAAAAAAAATGTTGTAGTGAAATTTTCCTTTCCCCAGAAATGTTTATTGAAAGGTTTGTTGAATGTCTTCCCAACTATGATCTTACTTATTTTATAATGAAAGCCAATTTAGAAGCAGGGGTGAATATACTCAAAGTATCTTCCGACTTGATCTTAGCCAGAAAGCCAAGAAACGATACTTTAATTATCTTCAAAGGCGAGTTGTTACACAAAAGGCCTTTTTACTCTCTTACAGCTGATAATAGTCTAAATAGATTTTGATATATGAAATGAGCCCAGGTGTGTAAGGAACTCACTGAGCATCTGGGAATTCTCCAAGTTTACTTGCATGTAGTACACAGTGTTTATTAAAGGATAAAATGTGCAGTTTTGAAGCTTATGCATCCAGTATTAAAACTAAACCGTATTCTCAACAATTATTTAGGATGTTGACAGAAAAGATTATGTCAGGGTGTAGTATTTTGGCATTTGTAATTATTTAGAGCTAATGGTGCATGGGAATAATTAGAAACAGGCCGAACTATAGTCCGTTTTATTACTCGTCTTAATTTCTGTGCAGACAGTGCATCCTGTTATTGCCTGCTCTAGCCACCTTGTCCTTGTATGCCACTACATTAGACACCAAGTCCTGTGTTAACTAATGGGGCTGTAAGTCAATAGACCCTAGTTCTAGCTCCCTATTTACAAGGAGATTGGTCTGTGGTACTGTGTCCCATGAGTTGTACACATAAGGTTCAGTTCTGCCATCTGTAAGATAAAGACTGTCCAGTCACATGGTTCCTAAAATTCATTCTCTGAATTACTATTGCTTAATATTTAGTGGTAAGAATTGTTGGAATCTATGTGTGTGCATATTTGGAGCCTATAAGCAGAGTACTAATGTGGGAAGCATAAACCCATCTAAGTTCTAACCACTGCACTGTTCCCCCAAACTTCTCTGAGTGCCTTAACTTGGATCTTAAATCAACCATATTTTACTTACCTCTGTTGGACCAGGTGGTTCAGTGTTTTTGGGATTTTTCTTATTTGAGTATTGTTTACCCATGTATCAGACTCATAAATTTCTTAAAATATTCATCACATTGCTTATTGTATACAGATACATTGATTTGCTTAGTTATGATGGAGATAACAAAGAACAGGAATTGTGTAATAACCAGTGTAGATGAAGAAATTGAAGTTCAAAGAGCTAATGTGTTTTCCATGCATTGTAATTGTGGAAATCTCAATTTATTATATCTAGTTAACATCACTGGAATTTATTATCTTGTCCATTTGGACATAATTTATGTAGAACTGTATTAAATCTTTTTTCATGTGATTTTTTAAAAAAAAATTTTTATTAACATATAATGTATTATTAGCCTCAGTGGTACAGGTCTGTGAATCACCAGGTTTACACATTTCATAGCACTCACCATAGCACATACCTTCCCCAATGTCCATAACCCAACCACCCTTTCTCCCCCCACCGCAAACCTCAGCTTGTTTTGTGAGATTAAAAGTCTCTTAAGGTTTGTCTCCCTCCCTATCCCATCTTGTTTCATTTATTCTTTTCCTATCCCCAAACCCTCCATGTTGCCTCTCAATTTCTTCATATCAGGGAGATCATATGATAATTGTCTTTCTCTCATTGACTTATTTCGCTAAGCATAATACCCTCTAGTTCCATCCATGTCATCGCAAATGGCAAGATTTCATTTCTTTTGATGGATGCACAGTATTCCATTGTATATATATACCACATCTTCTTTATCCATTCATCTGCTGATGGACATCTAGGTTCTTTCCATAGTTTGGCTATTGTGGACTTTGCTGCTATAAACATTCAGATGAATGTGGCCCTTTGGATCACTACATTTGTATCTTTAGGATAAATACCCAGTAGTGAGATTTCTGGGTTGTAGGGTAGCTCTATTTTCAACTTTTTGAGGATCTTCCATGCTCTTTTCCAGAGTGGTTGCACCAGCCTCCATTCCCACCAACAGTGTAGGATGTTTACCCTTTCTCTCCATCCTCACCAGCATCTGTAATTTCCTGACTTGTTAATTTTAGCCATTGTGACTGGTGTGAGGTGGTATCTCATTGTGGTTTTGATCTGTATCTCCCTGATGCCGAGTGATGTGGAGCACTTTTTCATGTCTGTTGGCCATCTGGATGTTTTCTTTGCAGATATGTCTGTTCATCTCCTCTGCCCATTTCTTGATTGGATTATTTGTTCTATGGGTATTGAGTTTGATAAGCTCTTTATAGATTTTGGATACTAGTCCTTTATCTGATATGTTATTTGCAAATATCTTCTCCCATTCTGTCAGTTGTCTCTTGGTTTTGATGACTGTTTCCTTTGCTGTGCAGAAGCTTTGGATCTTGATGAAGTACCAATAGTTCATTTTTGCCCTTGCTTCCCTCACCTTTGTCGATGTTCCTAGAACAAAGTTGCTGCGGCTGAGGTCGAAGAGGTTGCTGCCTGTGTTCTCCTCAAGGATGTTGATGGATTCCTTTCTCACATTGAAGACCTTCATCCATTTTGAGTCTGTTTTCATGGATGGTATAAGGAAATGGTCCAGTTTCATTTTTCTGCATGTGGCTGTCCAATTTTCCCGACACTATTTGTTGAAGAGACTGTCTTTTTTCCATTGGACATTCTTTCCTGTTTTGTCGAAGATTAGTTGACCATAGAGTTGAGGGGTCTATTTCTGGGCTCTCTATTCCGTTGCATTGATCTGTGTGTCTGTTTTTGTGCCAGTACCATACTGTCTTGAAGATGACAGCTTTGTAATAGACCTTGAAGTTTGGAATTGGGATGCCACCAACTTTGGCTTTCTTTTTCAACATTCCTCTGGCTCTTCGGGGTCTTTTCTGGTTCCATATAAATTTTAGGATTATTTGTTCTATTTCTTTGAAAAAAATGGATGGTATTTTGATAGGAATTGCATTAAACATATAGATTGCTTTAGGTAGAATAGACATTTTCACAATATTTGTTCTTCCAACCCATAAGCATGGAACACTTTTCCATTTCTTTGTGTCTTCCTTCAATTTCTTTCATGAGTACTTTATAGTTTTCTGAGTATAGATTCTTTGCCTCTTTGGTTAGGTTTATTCCTAGGTGTCTTACGGTTTTGAGTGCAATTGTAAATGGGATTGACTCCTTAATTTCTCTTTCTTCTGTCTTGTTCTTGGTGTATAGAAATGCAACTGATTTCTGTGCATTGATTTTATATCCTGACACATTACTGAATTCCTGTACAAGTTCTAGCAGATTTGGAGTAGAGTCTTTTAGGTTTTCCACGTAAAGTATCATATCATCTGCAAAGAGTGATAGTTTGACTTCTTCTTTGTTGATTTGGATGCCCTTAAATTCTTTTTGTTGTCTGAATGCTGAGGCTAGGACTTCTAGTACTATGCTGAGTAGCAGTGGTGATAATGGACATACCTGCCGTGTTATTGACCTTAGAGGAAAAGCTCTCAGTTTTTCTCCATTGAGAATGATATTCGCTGTGGGTTTTTCATAGATGGCTTTGATGATATTAAGGTGTGTACCCTTTGTCCCTACACTTTGAAGTTTTGATCAAGAAAGGATGTTGTACTTTGTCAAATCCTTTTTCAGCATCTATTGAGAGTATCATATGGTTCTTGTTCTTTCTTTTATTAATGTATTGTATCACATTGATTGATTTGCAGATATTGAACCAACCTTGCAGTTCTGGGATAAATCCCGCTTTGTTGTGGTGAATAATCCTTTTAATGTACTGTTGGATCCTATTGGCTAGTATTTTGGTGAGAATTTTCGCATCTGTGTTCATCAAGGATATTGGTCTGTAATTCTCTTTTTTGATGGGATCCTTGTCTGGTTTTGGGATCAGGGTGATGGCTGGCCTCATAAAATGAGTCTGGAAGTTTTCCTTCCATTTCTATTTTTTTGAACAGTTTTAGGAGAATAGGTATTATTTTTCTTTAAATGTTTGGTAGAATTCCCCTGGGAAGCCGTTTGGCCCTGGGCTCTTGTTTGTTGGGAGATTTTTGATGACTGCTTCAATCCCCTTACTGGTTATGGGTCTGTTCAGGTTTTCTATTTCTTTCTGATTCAATTTTGGTAGGTTATACCTCTCTAGGAGTGCATCCATTTCTTCCAGGTTGTCAAATTTGTTAGTGTATAGTTGCTCATAATATGTTCTTATAGTTGTTTGTATTTCTTTGGTTTTGGTTATAATCTCTCCTTTTTCATTCATGATTTAATTTGTTTGGGTCCTTTCTCTTTTCTTTTTGATAAGTCTGGCCAGGGGTTTATCAATCTTATTAATTCTTTCAAAGAACTAGCTCCTAGTTTCTTTGATTTGTTCTACTGTTTTTTTGGTTTCTATTTCATTGATCTCTGTTCTGATTTTTATTACTTCTCTTCTCCTACTGGGTTTAGGCTTTCTTGGCTGTTCTTTCTCAAGCTCCTTTAGGTGTAGGGTTAGGTTGTGTACTTGAGACCTTTCTTGTTTCTTGAGAAAGGCTTGTATCGCTATATATTTTCCTCTCAGGACTGCCTTTGCTTTGTCCCACGGATTTGAACTGTTGTGTTTTCATTAACATTTGTTTCCATGAATTTTTTCAGTTCTTTAATTTCCTGGTTGACACACTCATTCTTTAGTAGGATGCTCTTTATTTTCCATGTATTTGGGTTCTTTCCAAATTTCCTCTTGTGATCGAGTTCTAGTTTCAGAGCATTGTGGTCTGAAAATATGCAGGGGATGATCCCAAGCTTTGGTACCGGTTGATACCTGATTTATGACCCAGGATGTGATCTGTTCTGGAGAATGTTCCATGTGCATTAGAGAAGAATGGTATTCTTTTGCTGTGGGATGGAATGTTCTAAATATATCTGACATCCATCTGGTACAGTGTGTCATTTAAGGCCTTTCTTTCCTTGTTGATCTCTTGCTTGGATAATCTGTCCATTTCAGTGAGAGGGGTGTTAAAGTCCCCTACCATTATTGTATTACTGTTGATGTGTTTCTCTGATTTTGTTATTAAGTAGTTTATATAGTTGGCTGCTCCCATGTTAGGGGCATAGATAATTAAAATTTTAGATCTTCTTATTGGACAGACCAACAAGAGTATGATATATTGTTCTTCCTCATCTCTTATTATAGTCTTTGGCTTAAAATCTAATTGATCCAGTATAAGGATTGCCACCCCAGCTTTCTTTTGACGTCTATTAGCATGGTAAATCGTTTTCCACTCCCTCACTTTAAATCTGGAGGTGTCTTTGGGTGTAAAATGAGTTGCTTGTAGACAGCATGTTGAGGGGTTTCTTTTTTTATCCATTCTGATACCCTGTGTCTTTTGATTGGGGCATTTAGCCCATTTCCATTCAGGGTAACTATTGAGAGATATGAATTTAGTGCCTTGTATTGCCTGTAAGGTGACTATTACTGTGTATTGTCTCTGTTCCTTTCTGGTCTACTACTTTTAGGGTCTCTCTTTGCTTAGAGGACCCCTTTCTATATTTCCTGTAGAGCTGGTTTGGTGTTTACAAATTCTTTCAGTTTTTGTTTGTTCTGGAAGCTTTTTATCTCTCTTCTATTTTCAATGATGGCCTAGTTGGATATAGTATTCTTGGCTGCATATTTTTCTCATTTAGTGCTCTGAATATATCATGCCAGTTCTTTCTGGCCTGCCAGGTCTCTGTGGATAAATCTGTTGCCAATCTAATATTTTTACCATTGTATGTTACAGACTTCTTGTCCTGGGCTGCTTTCAGGATTTTCTCTTTGTCACTAAGACTTGTAAATTTTCCTGTTAGATGACGGGGTGTGGACCTATTCTTACTGATTTTGAGGGGGGTTCTCTGTGCCTCCTGGATTTTGATGCTTGTTCCCTTTGCCATATTAAGGAAATTCTCTACAACAGTTCGCTCCAATATACCTTCTGCTCCCTTCTCTCTTTCTTCTTTTTCTGGAATCCCAATTATTCTAATGTTGTTTCATCTTATGGTATCACTTATCTCTCGAATTCTCCCCTCGTGGTTCAGTAGTTGTCTCTCTTTTTCTCAGCTTCATTATTCTCTGTCATTTGGTCTTCTATATCACTAATTCTCTCTTCTGCCTCATTTATTCTAGCAGTAAGAGGCTCCATTTTTTTTTAAAGATTTTATTTATTTATTTGACAGAGAGATCACAAGTAGGCAGAGCAGCAGGCAGAGAGAGAGGAAGAAGCAGGCTCCCTGCCGAGCAGCAGAGAGCCCGATGTGGGGCTCGATCCCCGGACCCCAGGATCATGCCCCCTGCCAAAAGCAGAGGCTTAACCCACTGAGCCACTCAGGCGCCCCAAGAGCCTCCATTTTTGATTGAACCTCATAATAGTTTTTTTTTTATTTCAGCTTGGTTAGATTTTAGTACTTTTATTTCTCCAGAAAGGGATTTTATTTCTCCAGACAGGGATTCTCTAATATGTTCCATGCCTTTTTCAAGCCCAGCTACCACCTTGAGAATCATCATTCTGATCTCTAGATCTGACGTATTTCCAATGTTCCTATTGATTAGGTCCCTAGCCTTCGGTACTACCTCTTGTTCTTTTTTTGTGGTGAGTTTTTCTGCCTTGTCATCTTATTCAGATAAGAGTATATGAAGGAGAGAATAAAATACTAAAAGGGTGGCATAGACCCCAGGAAAATGTGCGTTAACCAAAATGAAGAGACCCCAACTTGTGGGGGGAAGAAAGGGGGTGAAAAGAAGTTCAGAAAAAAAATTTAAAAAAAGAAAATATATATATTAGACTGGTGAATAGAACAGAGCCACCCACTTAATTTTGGGAGTATTTTGGTCTCTTAGAAGAAACTACCTCCCAAAATTTTAAAGAAAGAAATACATATATATATGCGCGTGCACACACACACGCACACACACACATGCACATATATATGCACACATACACACACACGCACACACACACAATAAGGGTAAACATGATGAAGAGATGGAATATGAGTATAAAGATGAAAATTTTAAAACAAAATTCTAAAAAAGTACTTGATAAGTTGGTTAGGAAAAGAAAGAAAAAGAATGTGGAGAGAATTTGCTCAGGCTGGAGACTAGAACAAAGTCCCATGCTAGATTTAGGGTATATTTTGATCCATTAGAAGAATTGTTATCCCAAATTTTTTGGAAGAAAAAACCCTATGTGTTAAAAAAAAAAGTTAGATACAATGAAGGATAAAATATGAGTATAATAATGAAGGTTCTAAAAGATTTTTTTTTATGAAAGGTATTGTTAAGATAAACTAGTTAAGGGGCACCTGGGTGGCTCAGTGGGTTAAAGCCTTTGGTTAAAGCTCAGGTCATGATCCCAGGGTCCTGGGATCGAGCCCCATATCGGGCTCTCTGCTCAGCAGGGAGCCTGCTTCCCCCTCCCTCTCTGTCTGCCTCTGCCTACTTGTGATCTCTGTCTGTCAAATAAATAAATAATAAAAAAAATAATAAAATAATAAAAAAAAAAGATAAACTAGTTAAAAAATGTTAGAAGAGGAAAGAGTGAAAGTAAAAAAAATTAAAATAAGAAAAAAGTAAAAAAAGTTAATTAACCTTGCAAGACTAAAGAGTCATGGGGAGAAAGCCATGAATTCCATCCTTTGCTTTCTCCTCCTCTGGAGTTCTGCTGTTCTCCTTGATAAGTGAACTTGGTCTTGGGTGGATTTCTTGCTGATCTTCTAGGGGAGGGATCTATTGTAGTGATTCTCAAGTGTCTTTGCCTGAGGCGGAATTGTACTGCCCTTGCCAGGGGCCAGGCTAAGTAATCTGCTCCAGTTTGCTCTGGGGAGCTTTTGTTCTGTAGAGTTCGGGAGGATGGGAATGAAAATGGTGGCCTTCCAATCTCTGGTGGGAGGAGCCGAGAGTTCGGGGCCCCAGTCCTCCGTGCACCCTCAGAGAAGAGCGCTCAATCACTCCTGTAACCCTGGCCTCCAGCTGTGCTCTGAGCTCACCCAGCCTGTGACCAAGCATCTCTATCTCTAGCACACAGCTCTGCCCGGAGTCTCCAAACCCAGCAGATCCCTGCCGCTCTTCCAGGGGCGTGTCCCTGGATCTGCCACTGTGGGGTCCCTGTGCAAAGAGTGGTGTCCTGACTGTGCCACACATCACGACTTAAGGTAACCCTGAGTTTAGAGCTCACTCCTCGGCTCTGTCTCTGTAGCCAACTTCCCTGCTCTAATACCCACCATCTCTGCGACACTCAGATACCCTGATACTTCTGTGACCCCATGGAACCTGAGACCACGCTGTCCCTGCATGGGCTCCACCCTGGCTTAGCCTCTGGAGCCATGTCCCTCGGTGGAGCAGACTTTTAAAAGTTCTGATTTTGTGCTCCACGGCTCCACTGCTTGCCGGGAGCTGGCTCCTCCCACTGTGGTCTATCTTCCCATCGCTTTGGATTCACTTCTCCTCGGGTCCTACCGTTCAGAAGGTGGTCGATTTTCTGTTTCTAGAATTGCTGCTCTTCGTCTCTTCGATCTCCTGTTGGATTTGTAGGTGTTTGGAATGGTTTGATAAACTATGTAGCTGATCTCCTGCTACCTGATGTCATCTCAGCCTGCTACTTCTCTGCCATCTGTTTCATGTGATTTTTTAAAGTTGTATCTTAGTCACACAACTCTAGCAGTTTCGAGCTGCTGTAACAAAAATGTGGAGGCCGAGAAAATCAAGGCCATCCCACCTCAGGTTTAGCCTTAGCATATAAGTACAGCCTTCTTAGCTCCGGCAGCCATCCCAGACCCCTGTGCCCAAGGGCTGAACTTTCCCCCACCCTGCTTTAGTAACCACCACCCTGTTTTGGTTCCAGGAAGCCCCACCCTGCTTTGGTTCCAGAGACCCCCACCCTGCTTTGGTTCCAGGAATCCCAACCCTGCTTTAGTAACAGAAACCCATAAATACCCCGGCCTTAACTAAGCTTGGGGTCCAAGTCCCTACTCGGCTGCTTCGGGTATACTTGGCCCCAAGCTTAAGCTTGTCAGATAAACCCTCGTGTGATTGCATCAGTGCTTGGCTCCTTGGTGGTCTCTCAGACCTGAAAACTCGGGCACAACAAAATACTGTAGATTTTCTAATACCAATCTTAAACAGCTGATGTTGATTTCTCACAGTTCTGGAGGCTGAAGTCTGAGATGAAGGTGGCAGCAGATCTCGCATCTGTTGAGGGCCTGCTTCCTGACTTGTAGATGGCTGCCTCCTCCTTGCCTCCTCATGTGGCCTGTAGAGTAAGCACTGGTGTCTTTCTCTTTCTAGAGGACACTAATCCCATCATGGGGCTTTGCCCTGATGACCTCATCGAAATCAAAATACCTCCTAAATGCTACACCCCCTAATACCTTCCCACTGGGGTTAGGGATTCAGTGTAAGAAATTCTTAGGGACACAGGCATGCATTCCATAGAAGTTGTAATTAACATCGTATTCTTTCCCTAAACTTGCTTAAGTCTGACCTCTCTCTAAGGATTCCCCCCAACCTTACTGCCAAACCATCTTCATGATTTGCTAATTCCCATTCTTACCAGAGATGAGGCTAGCTGGTCCCCATCCTCCAAATCTGTCCCCACACCTTGTTCCCTAGTCATATTTACTGAAGTCTTGGCTATCTGGATTCTCTTCATCTTAGTCATCTCAGGTTGCTATAACAAAATGCCATAGACTGCATAGTTTAAACAACAGAAATGTATTTTCTTACAGTTCTGGAAGCTGGAAGTCTGAGGTCAAGGTGTGGGCATGTTTGGTTTCTCCTGAGGCCTCTCTCGGCATCCAGAGGGCTGCTCTCCTACTGGTGCGCCTATAGTAATTTCTTGATGCACATGCCCCTTGCTCTCTTCATCTTTTAAGGACACCAGTCTTAACAGATTAGGACCTTACCCTGCTAATTGTACTTAATTCTAAGTACCTCCTTAAAGGCCTTTATCTTCAAATGCAGGCATATTTTGGGTTGGAACTTCATCCTTTGAGTTTTGGAGGACACAGTTACATCCATAAACTTCTTTAAGCTGCCTCATGGAACTTGTTCTGTCTTTAATCTATATTGCTAGTTGAGTTTTCAATTAATCTTCCCCTCAACAGCTCCCTGCTGCTGTCTGCCAAATGTGTGGAAGGTACTAATCCTATGTATTCCTCTCCCTCCCCTTATGTCTCTGATCAATACTTATCTATTTATTTTCTTTATACTTTACTGGACTGTGAGCTCCTAAAAAGCTGAGAGTGTATATCATTTTCAAATATAAAACTCTAGAACAGTGACTATATGTAAATGTATTATATGCAGCCCATTAAAACTTTTTTAATTAGTTAATTAATATAATGGTTTTATTTCCTACAAAGTTTTTTCTTTTTTGTTTGAAGGGTTAGGAATTGCCCTGTGTGTCTTTCTCCTAGATATTAGCAATTTAGATTGTGCCTTCTTAAGATCCCTTCTGCTTTGAAAAGCATGAAGGAAGAGTTTAAAGCACAATATGCACTTAAGAATACTTGTGGAATTGAAGCGAAAGGTCTCTAAAAGAGAAGTTTAGAAAAATTACTACATTAAAGGGAACTGCAATAAATGAAGGATGTTGGGCTGAGTCAGAGCTGAGGGGATAATGTGTTTCTGCTGTGGCGTGACCACCAAATGTTCCTGATGGCAGGTGCGTCGTAGCGCTGAGGCCTGGATACATAGCTGACACTTGGGTGATGGGTAAGTGATGCGGTTGTCAGGAGTGGAAAATGAACAAGGACTGTAGGAAATAAACAAAGGTGGAATGATTCTGTTGGTGTTTGATTTCCTCAGTTTCTTGATATCTCTGGGACATTTTTCTAAATGACTTGCTTACCTCAGCCTTTTCTGTTTTTGAACGTATCCTTTGCTTCCAAAGATTGTAAATCGGGCTTGCTGGTCCATTCTGTGTAACTTCAAATTTAACAACATAAAAAATTTGATTCCTGAGGCTTCTAACAGGAAGAAGAAATTGAAATTATGAAGAATTTTCTTACTGTGCTTTCATGTCACAGTGATTTAAAGGAAAAATTCTTAATTGAGATAATGTTACTCATTCGTTTAACAGCACAGTGGTTGTCTCATTTCATTCAGATGAAAAGCCAGAGTCCTAAGGATGGCTTGCAAAGTTTGCCTTGTGCTGAGTTCCCTTACTTCTCTGACCTCAGGTTGGGTGCCCTTCCCCCTTGCTCTCTAGCACATAAACCTGCTTTCTTTCTCTCCAAAGCACTTGTTGCTTTCAAGATACATTATCTAATGTGTTAATTCATTTTGTGTGTTGTCCCACCTTTTCCGTTAGAACACAAATTCGTGACAGAAATGTGTCTATTTTGTTAAATGCCGTATCCTTGGTGCCCATGAGAGTGTGTGGCCCAAAGCAGATCCAATATTCAGTAACTACTGTTGAATGAATAAATATGATGCAGATTAAAGAGGGAATTTGTTTCGGAAACAAATGAGATTGTAAATTTATCACTGAATATTGGTACAGGAAAATAAAATCAGCAACATTTTGTCAAAGTGATGAGGGAGCGGGAGGCTGGCTGAGGACAAAGCAAAAGCTGGCACCTTGCACCCCCTCTCCATCCGCTCCCCTCGGTGATGTGTGTGGCATTCCTCAGGTACCCCTGACTGCCAAAACAAATAGTTAACTTGCTGAGATCACAATCCCGCAAGACAGGAGTCTCCCTTGGTTTAACAAAGAAGTTACATTATCAATAGCACAATTTCCAGAGGCAAATGACTCAGTTCCTCAAGCCTTAATGTTACCCTCCCCTCCATAAACAAAACTGAAGGAGGCTGGGGTAGAAGGAAGTTAAGTTTCTTCTATACCTAAATCTCACTAACAAAGATGCTTGATAGCAGGATTATGACATTCCACCAGGAATCTCCCAACCATCTTGATGTTAATGGCTTGCCAAAAGACAGCATTGATCAAGCCTCTGGTATCCCTGCACCTTGGAGGCCTCCTTTAGCATATGAAAGCTCCGTTGAAACCTCCCTTTCTCTCACCTTCCCCCAACCGCAGGGTACATAACCTGCCATCCCTCACAACCCGGGGCAGCAGCTCTTCCTGCCCACGGGTCCTGTCCCCGTGCTTTAATAAACCACCATTTTGCACCAAAGATGTCTCAAGAATTCTTTCTTGGTCATCGGCTCCGGACCTCAGCCCACCGAACCTCACCCAGGTTCTAGAACTTCATCAAAAGCATTGGCTTTATACTTTTGTATAATGTTGAAGAAAGTTGATTTTGTTTGTTTTGTTTTTCTTAGGCTACTCTTCATTTTAATAGGATAGTCCTTGGTGTAAACAATCCATGATCATATTTATTCACCGAATTTGCATTGGTAATGGCCTCTGTATCTTCTACAATAATACCTTCATCTTTTATTAAAACTTGCAGGATGCAAACAGGAGGATAAGAATAGAGAAAATACAAGGGGGAGAGGAGAAAGATCAAACACTTTTTGTTATTCTATATTTTTAGTCATGCCAATACTGTTCTCTGCTTTTGAAGAGGTACCTTCGTAGTTCCTGGGTGAGGAAGGTGGGCTGAACTCTTCTCTCTTTAGTGTCTGTATGTGAGACACCAGGGGAAGAAGGAAAGATGGGTTCATGATCTGTAGAGTCTTCCCTTTCCTTTCCACATTACAATTGATCGTTTTTCTTTAGGAAAATAAAGCGTTCATTTTACTTAGAAAATTTTCAAATAGGCTTTTCACAAGTTACGGTAATCTTTTTCTACATGCAACATACATTTTCATGGAAGCTGATTTTTGAAAACACAGCAGGAAGGAAAAGACATGATGGTCTCCCTGCAGGGTTGCCTCTTGTTACTATAACAAGAGGATGAAGCACCAGAAACACAGCAAGGGGCAGGGCACACTTGGCAGAGACAACAGCTCAAAGACAAAAGACACAACACATCAATTATGTATTAGCGAAAGGTGTTCAGTTAATGATCACAGCAGACGCAGCTTTGTTTACACACACAAAAAATTAGTCTCCCCACTATTTATGTTCAACCTTGAAAACACAGTCTCATTAGTCAGAAAGAATCTGCTCTTATAATTCTTCAAATTAGAAATTCCTTAGGGACTGTGGTCCATTGCAGCTATCTGATAAAGACTGCCCAAGAGGGATTTATTGATCCTGACTTTGGGAAAACTGCATTGCACATCCTGTGCTACTTTGTTTAAGCAGGGTATTACTCTGAAAATCCTTTCCCTTGTTCCTGGGACATCACCGAGACACAGAAATATCTCAGACAATCCTTTCTTCGTTATGAAGCTGATAGGGAGTCAGACATGAGTGAAAGAAACCATTTGATCGAGTTAGCAATTGCTTTAATCCACAAACATATAATAATGGTGGTAACTGGTAGCTTTATTGAGTTTACAAAGCCCTTCTCATACACCTTATCTTGGTCAGTCTTCTAAGTACTGTGAATTAGATAAGAGAAATGTGTATCATTTTTGATACTGCTTGCTACCAGTTTTACCTTAGTTGCAGCAAAAATGAGATTTTGCTAGGCTGCCTGTTCTGAATGTTTCTCCTATATGGTACCTATTAGTTACTGTGGCTCATGGCGAAACTTGGGATTGGATTTTATGTGGAGGATTGGTGAGGTATTGGATCTGCTGAGAGGACAACGTGTGTGGAGCATTAACAACAGGAAAGCTCACCTGAGCCTTTTTGCCAGGGTTTTTTATCGGGGGTCATTCAGGCAGGCATTGCGTGTGACTTACATGTAGCTGCACTGCTCGCTGGATTCCATACCACCAAAGAGAAAAAGCAGAGATTTACTGTAAATCACATTGGTAGCATAAACTATCTGGTGAACCTGGTATACTATAGCCCAAGGCTGCAGGCAAAATATTCTTTATCAGGCAAAATCTTACAGAGGCTCAGAGCTCAGCCATCATTAGTCAGCTCAGGGTAGTCCTGAACAAAGGCTAGGTTAGCCCTTTCCTGCACACTATGTTATTTCAATGCAGAAATACTAAAACCATTAAGTGAAGAAATATTCTTCGAGCCTGGCTTCCTCTCAGCCCTTGTAAAATCATTCAGATACTCTGTATATATTGATCATTTGTCTTTTATATATTTAATGTAATGCAATTTAACATTTTTCTTATATTTTCTTAGAAGATGAACTGAATTCGTTTTATTATTCTAAAAATGTACTTTTTCGTAGTAAAATTTATTGATCTATCCTTACACTAACTGGATTGGTTCACCCTTTATCTGGCTCTTTTAGCCTCAAAGACACAAAACTCAGAACTTTTTCTTCATCTTTCCTTGCCTTTCTTCAGCAGCTTCATCAGCCTGCTTGTTTATCTGAAAATGAGTACCCATGCTATTTTTTATTTTTCCTAATTGTAGTTTTACTCTTTATCTGTCTGCCTTTTAAAAGTGCATCTACAGGGGCGCCTGGGTGGCTCAGTGGGTTAAGCCTCTGCCTTCGGCTCAGGTCATGATCTCAGGGTCCTGGGATCAAGCCCCACATCGGGCTCTGCTCAGCGGGGTGCCTGCTTCCCCTTCTCTCTCTGTCTGCCTCTCTGCCTCCTTGTGATCTCTCTCTCTCCCTCTCAAATAAATAAAATCTTTAAAAAAAAAAAATAAAAGTGCATCTACATTGTTACCAAGTGGTAGGATGTATATGGTTTTAAAAACAAAAGTTTTAAACAAACACTATTAATGATTTTTACCTTAGTATTTCTAAATAATGTGCTTTTTACTAATTCTTGAATTTCCAGTTTTGGACAATATTGATTTACTAATAGGAATATGGAAGATGGACATTTATTTCCCTAATATCAAAGAAAACCTTACTTTCTTATATTTCTAGAAGAATTGTATCTGGGGGATGCTTAAATTTTATGCCTTTATAATGTAGAATTGGGAAATATAGCATATTATGATTTTTATTTCTCATAGTTTTGGGACTTACCTGGAGTGAACAATTGCCTTTAATTATTTGCTTAGGATTTTTTTCCCCTTAAGCTATTTATTTATTTATTTACTTGAGAGGGGGAGAGAGAGAGAGAGAGAGAGAACATATGAACATGAGTCAGGGATGGGAGGCAGAGAAGAGAGAGGGAGAGAATCTCAAACAGATTCCACACTGAGTATGGAACCCAAGGTGGGGCTCAATCTCATGACCTTGAGATTATGACCTGAGCTGAAAATAAGAGTTGGATGGATGCCTAACCAACTAAGCAACCCAGACGCCCCAATTTGCTTAGTTTTTTTTTTTTTTAATGTAACTCTCACCAGTTTAATCAAAATTTATCGAAGAATCAAAAATACCCTTTAAGTGTGACCAGAACTGTCAAGTCACCTATCAGTTCAGTTTTCTTGAAGCCCTCATTCATCTTGCACTCTGGGCTGGTTTTTCCTTAGGCTTTCTCCAAGCTACCAAACTGGGGCTTCCTCTCATAAGCAAGCTTAGAATTTTTTGACTCCTTTTCTTTGATGGCTTTTATATTGCCTGGATTTCATATGTTTTGACACCACCTGGTGTCAGTGCAATTCTGATAATGATTCAGAGTTAACACGGATCCTACAAGTTAAAGGACATGGTCCTCATCTGCCCTCACTTCTGATACCAGCTCCACTTGGGGACTCCCAAAGCCACCCACAACTGATTACAAATTCAAGGGTTCCCAGGATTTAGGGGACTTGGGGAAGCAACAGAACTGAATATAATATAGCTATACTGAAAATACAGTGATAAGTTGTAACTCTAGATTGTGAAGAGTGAAATCCCCAGATTTCCTATTCAACTCCCAAAACACTTAATACCTAAAGATCCGTCTTCCAGGCTGGAAAATAAAATATTTATTTCTAAAAAATGTGGCCCAAAATGAAATACAAATTTAAAAGTAGTGTGATTATGTTCAATAACTTGCTAGAATGACTCCCAGGTCTCAGAAAATTACTCTTCTTAGAATTACGTTTTAATTATGGAGGATACTATGACATAGATCTGGGAGGGTCCCAGACCCAGATCTTCTCTGCCTTCTTCCCATGGAGTCACCCTCCAAGCATGTCACCAACCAGACAGCTCTTGTGAGCCTTGGTGCACAAAGTTTTTATTGGGATTTCATTATGTAGTTGTGATTAATGTAATCATAGGCCACATGACTGAACTTCTCTGGAGTCTGGTCTGGCTCAGATTCCGAACCCTCTGATCACATAGTTGGTCTTTCTCTCGACCAGTCTCAGCACTGATCATCTCATTAACCTATACTGAGGTGTGATCTAAGGGACTCATGATTAACGAAGACCTTCCTATTATTTGGAAATTCTAAGGACTTAGTTTCTCTCCAGGAACCAGAAATAAAGGACAGATTTCTTATTATACAACATCATTTCATCCTGTCTTTTGGTTTGTTACATTATTTTGGTGGAACGTATCTTTGAGAAGCTTTCCGTGGTTCATAGGAAGTGCAGTTTTTCTGAGATACTACCTAAAAATGTATCTTTCTGTCACACTTCACGGACAGTATATAGGAGTATAGGCATTAGTGTTGGAAAGAGTAGTCTGCCAAGATTTGCAAGGCATTGGTTCACTGTCTTCTAGCTTCCAATGTTACAATTGAGTAATTTGATGCTTTTCACAAAACTGATTATCTATATGAGCCTTTCTCCCCTGCCACCTTATGTCTTTCTAAAAAATATTTATATCTTTTATTTTTTCATTGGATCCTGAAGTGGTTCTGTTTTGTTGCAGTTCATATCTTTATTTTTCTCTCATGCCACTCATCTGAAGCAGCCCTGCTATGGCTCTACTTGATACTGTCTTTACTGTGGGACCCAGGCTAATAGGTCTGCCAGAATGTATGGCAAATCAAGAATTAGTTTTTGTTTTGTTTTGTTTTAAAGAAATAGCTTTAACTACTTCTGCTAGGAAGTGCTACCTCTGGTCACATGTAATTGAACAAAGGAAATCAAGTAGTATTGCCATCATCAGTACAGGAAAGGACATATAGTAGGTAAGATACAGTTTTCCATGCCAAGTCCTGCCACGATCACACTACTTTTAAATTTTAATTGAATTTTAGATTATATTTTTTAGAAATAAAAGTTTTGCTTTCCAGCCTAGAAAGTGTGTCTTTGGGTATTAATATTTCAGGAATTGAATAGAGATCTTGGGGATTGCACTCTTCACAATCTGGAGTTACAACTAATTATCACATTTTCAGTATAACTGTATCATATTCAGTTATATCTGATTTCCATAAGCCCAGAAACATTCTGGACTTGATTTTGATCCATTAAATTTCCAAGTGTCTGTCAGGATAGACCACAAGGAGGCCTGTGTTGGGTAGAATTGGGGAGAAGAGTTTATGATGCACATATATGCATTTTCAGAAAATTCTCCTGTTTTGAGACAGAGCCCACACCCTTCCCTTCAGAAGTTCTGAAGTGTCTAATCTCTGAATTATGCTGTGGTCATGAGTTTGTTTCTGGGTGGCTTACTCATCTGCAAGTAATTGTGTGTGTGTGTGAGAGTGTGTGTGTGTGTGTATGTGTGTATATTCTGACAAGTTGGTTTTCTCTAGCTATTCTTCCTGTTTCTAAAACTTCGATATTTTTAATCTGTCACTTTTGTCATTTTATTTCCTGTATTTTAGTCCATGTGGCTTTATGGATTTCGAATATTATTTCAGTAGGGATTTAGCAAGAAAAACAACCATATGTTTGATTCCTCACATTTAATTGAAAGCTTCACGTTAATCACCACACATTTATTTATCATCATGCTTTTTTTTCAATCACATGGCATCTACACTTATAGCTTAAGTTGTTTGTTGCTTTTATGTATTTTATATATCTCAGCAAAGTATTAAGAAGACACTATTCTATCAGATTACTTAATATATTATTGGTTTTACTCATAGCCTAAAATTCAGTCTTACATCTTTGCTTAGATATCTAGAATATTCACCCTTATATTGGATTCCTACAATATTGAGCTAGTTTGGAAAATAAGATAGTATGATTTTTGTTTTTATGTACCTCTGAGCCTTTACCATGTTTTTTTCCAGATGCCCTCGGGATAACTCTTTCTGTTAAAATTATTTCCTTGGGTAATAGAAAAAAATAAAATTGTGTTATAAAATCTTACATTTCCTTCCTGGGTACAGTATATCATTTTTATGTCATGTTCTAAGGGTAATAAATTGCAGTGTTTAGAATTAAAATTGTTAGTGAAGGCAGAATCATTTGGTTAAAGGATTTTTTGGGACAAGGCACTTAAATACATGACGTTTTAGTTTTGGTTCCTTTACTGCTCTCATACTGAGTAACTGATCCCATAGTAACTGAAAAAAAATTTCATTGAGCTAGCACATAGTGAGTAACCAACCAGTGGCTGTAGTATGCCTGTCACCTTCACACATGATGATGATGTTGCCTTTCTTACATTGTCACAGAGTAAACTTCGGTTGTGGTTGTAGTTTGGGAATGCATTGCTACTTCAGCATGCCCAGATCTCAACGACTACTCCTTGACTTTTACTTGAGGCACAGGTGACGTGTAAATGAAATGTTTCTAGGAGAATCTTTCTGGGATGTTCTAGAATTCATGATAACTAGGTGAAACAAATAAATTCACAATTTTCTCCCTTTCTTGAAGGAACACATTAAAGCATTAGACATATTTGAGATCAGTGCCATGGGTTGGTGGTCTAGATAAAATGTGTACTTTTTTTTTACATATAGTAATTTTCACTATGGCTAAAATTCTATTTTTAAAACAAGCATTCTGTAAATAATACTATCTGTTAGAATGTTCTGAGTGATCTATCATCCTATGGATTATATACTGAGTTGGCATATTTTGAATACAGATGAAATGTTTGAATATTTGTCTTTAGGCATGATATGCAAAGTATGTCCTTTCATACCCCTTAATGTCTTGTGAAATTCCACAGTTCTCATTTCTTCTTTAATTAGTAAAAATTAGGTCATTTTAAAGTTCAGTCTTAAACTGAACTTAAATTTGTCTTCTTTCTCCCCCCAATCATAGGCTTGATTTGCCTGGAGTAAAGGGGAAAGGAACAGGTAACCATGATAAACACATCTCTAATA
Organism: Martes martes; assembly: GCF_963455335.1. Taxonomy (NCBI): domain Eukaryota; kingdom Metazoa; phylum Chordata; class Mammalia; order Carnivora; family Mustelidae; genus Martes; species Martes martes. The sequence goes on from NC_137892.1 coordinate 27,222,640, forward strand.
TTTTAGCTATCTTGCCAGATTTGAAGTCACATGAACACAAGAAAAAGTATTTTTATTATAAGCAAGTTTTAATGGTCATGGGGAAGTGTCAACCTGTCTGAGTTCATCTTCAGCTAGTGGATCCTGACTCCACCAGTGCGATTGTCTTTGTATGGAATGTGTGCACAATTCTTTGGGAGGATGTTGAGTTTCATCCAGTTCTCTTCCATTACTGTAGAACCCTCAGAGAGGATTGGTTGATTCTCTTTCAGTCTCACCCATGGTGCATGTCTTCAAGTCATTCTTGTGTAAATAAATGGTCTACTTAGTCTACTTGATGACCTTGGGTGTTCATTAATGCTTGTCACCTCTTCTAAGGTTTGTGCCCCTTTAGAAGAAATACCAAGTACCTTTTCCAAGGGTTTTGAGGGATGCCTTCCAAACACTAGGATTGAGATGAGGAGGAGGATTTTACTTTTTCACAAAATGTTATAAGTTGTTTTTTGCTAACTCCTTTGATCCAGGCTTGCCCCCCAAGTTGTAAGGCTCAGAAATCCATAGACTAGAAATGGATATTGAGCTCAGTGTTTACATACTGCCTCAAATTGCAGGAGTTCTGTGTCAGGTACTCCTAAGAATGACCTCCAGTGATCAATCTCATTCTAACTATGGCACAAGGATAGAATTCAGGATTCTACAGCTCATGAATTAGCCAGAGAATGAAGTGATCATCTTCCTTTCTTCTCAGTACCTTAAATCTCTGTGAGTGGTTCAGCTAGATCTACATCCTGTGAGACTTGACTCGAGGCTGGGGAAAAATGCTTCTTCACTTTACCTGGAGGGGCATTTTTTTCTCAACACTAATGCTTACTTCCTGTGTAGTGGAAAGCTTTTATATTTGTATTGAAAAATTCTCTCTCCTCCTCCTCTTTTTTTCCTTCCCTTAAGTTTACCAGGGAGTAGGGTGTGGAGTAGTCAGGGCTGTTGTAAGAGAGGAACATGTGGCTGATGATAGTAGATCTGATTTTTTTACCCTTGTTATGCCCTCAGGCACTGTGGCTGTCCCAGTTATGTTTGGCAGGTCTTAAATGTGCAATAATCCACACTTGTACTTTCATTCTTTGAGCTCTAGTTAAAAGCATCCTGTAATTTTATTACAGTTAAGTAAATGATAGTGTTTTTAGAGACAGTGTTTAAATCAGAGGTCAGTAGACATGGCCCACAGACTAAATCTGCTTCCCATGTTTTTTGTGTAAAAAGTTTTATTGGAGCATAGCCATACTCATTTGGTTATTGTTTATAGCTGATTTTGTGCTATAGCAACAAAGTTGATTAGTTGTGATAGTGACTGTATGGCCCTCCTAGCCTGATTGTTTTTTTTTTTTTTAAAGATTTTATTTATTTATTTGACAGATAGAGATCACAAGTATGCAGAGAGGCAGGCAGAGACAGAAGAGGAGGAAGCAGGCTCCCTGCTGAGCAGAGAACCCGATGCGGGGCTCGATCCCAGGACCCTGAGATCATGACCTGAGCTGAAGGCAGAGGCTTAACCCACTGAGCCAGCCAGGTGCCCCTAGCCTGATTGTTTTTTATCTGAACCTATACAGACAGAATTTACTGATCCCTGATCTAAATGACATCTCTCCGTGTATTCTTCTGTTTGTCACTATTATATAATTTTCAGAATACAACCCAGCATAAAATTAGAGTATATTTACCAACGAGAGGTACATATGTGTCTTAGGTTTTTGCATTGTGTTACTAATTTCTGCAGAAGCCAGTGCACACTATAGAAAGAACTAGGGAAGGAAGGGACAATATAAGATCAGTGATTGGGCACTGTCTCTATACAGGCAGTCCTGGGGATGGGATAATAAGAATAAATTTACTTTAGAGAAATCGCAGCCATTTGGTATGATGATGATTGAGTATTCAGCTTAATTCCTGATTGAGTTTTGACACTTCTACCCATATGGATATTTGATAGGTACTTAGAAAGTCTAAAAGTACCTGAAAATCCATTTGAAGAACACATTACCTTTAAGAAGCTCTACAGTCATCTCAGGTGGCACACCTAACAGCAGTGTAGTAGGTGTGTGTTTATTTTAAAAAGCACGAAGATGATTTTCAAAAAATACTATTCTTCTAATGACCACCAGTCATTATGCTGGTGATGATTGACCAATCCCAAGTATGAAACCTGTATTCAAAAGATTTAAAATGAAATATTTACTCTCCCACACCAGGGAAACAGACCAAATGAAATGGATTGGCGAGACAGTATTATGATGAAGTATTAGAACAACCTTGGCCATAGGAGATACATTAAGGGTTAAAAGTATAATTAAATACTAAAATATTCAGTACTTTGTTTTTACAGTGAGTTTAGTGGAAAGATGTGAAACACACCGTAGAGAACCATGTGTTCTCTTCTTGAGTCTGAGATTGGAATTCTGTCCTGAAATCGAAGAGCATGGATCTAAGAGTAAAGGGGTCATTACTGAAATTTTGACTGGTTCTGTAATTAGATCTGGAATCTGGTGTGCAAGTGGTGACCATTGGCTCATAACATTGTGCTGCCATACTCATTCCATTATCTTCAGTTTTTGGCTGTATGGTGTCTGAGATCCTACCTCTAGGTTACAACTTGTTTTTCACTCTGACTCTCTAGATTTCCCCTCCTTTAGAATTTTTATTATGTTGTGATCTCAAGACTCAGTGGCCTGATATCCCAAACATCAAATTATTCTCTGTGTCCTCAATACCTAATAATTTCTTAGTGAATGAGGAGTGACCTTATGGTTCATTTATAGCTTGTAGATAGCTGTGGTCCAGGTTTCTTGTTCCTAGCCACTGTAGAAATTGCTTTACTGGCCATCATCTTTGTCATGCAAGCCATTTTCTGCAGTGTGCATGAGGCTGCTATGTGTTGAGTGATGTACCTAGAAACCTCCTCCTAAGGACCTACCAACCAGGCCTATCCTATCCTAGTGTTTTTCCCTTTTCTGCTATCCTGTGTTTCCATGGGAACCATCTTGCCCTGTAGCATTTGTCTAAAATGCAGCATGTTATTCCTGACATAGGATTCAATATTTTATAAGATGGACCTAAAAATGCATTCTGTATTCCAGTGTGTAGTAAAATAAAATATAGCTGGGTTTCTACAGTCTTGTGTGCAGGTCCTGGCTGTGTGACCTGCTGCATGTTACATCGTTTCTGTGAACCTTCCTTTCCTCATCTGTAAGATAACAGATAGAAATTCATATTATTTTTGGAGTTAGAATGGGAAAGTCAAAGGACATAATGTAGATAATAATGTAGATAAAGCATTTATTTCATTGTTTGTCCCATAATGCATACTCAGTGATGATTAACTCCCTCTCTTCTCTTTTAAGAGCAATCTATTTTTGATAGGGATAATTTTATTATAGAGACAGTTTGTGTTTTCGGAGTTGGGAAATAAGAAACAAACTTAAGGGGTTGATGTATGTAGGCAGAAGCTTTTAGAGAAGGTGGAAAGTTTTTTAAGACTTGAAAAGTGAAAAAAAAAATCTAACATACATTGAACTTCAGTTAAAGACTCTTCTCTTGAATTTAATGATACTCTCAGGAGCAAAGCCATAGGTTAATGAAGGCCACTGTCACTGGTGGGGGTGGGGTAGTTCTGGCTAACCCGAAAAGGCTCAGAGGATTTATTTGGCCTCTTCACTGTATTTAAGAGATGGCAGCATAGTTAAATTAGCTAAGGAATCAGTCAAAGTTTCATCATTTCAAGAGAGCTGAAGAGCCAGATTTAGAGGCTGATGGTGTTGGTTCATCAGAGAAGAGCATACTAACCCCATAGCTTAGAATTCAGGGCATTTTCTAAACAGAAAAGGGATCTTCTAAAAATGTTGGATAATTAAAACATGGCAAATGATCACTTGAGGAGTTGTTTGCAGTGGGACGTCATATAAAAAGCTAGGATGGGGTTGCAAATAAAAGATATTTGTACTGAGCCTGTAGACTTAGGAAATTCTAGGTTATTTCAAACCAGTCATCAGGTCATTGATGAGTTCACAATTATCATAAAATAAATGTTTTCCATGAAGCTACATTACACCACGTTGGCATTTTGGAGAGAGAACTTATTCTTGTCTTTATACTCTGGTACTCAGAGTTTAGAACATACGAATGAGTAAGACTGGAAGGAAGGGGGAGATGGGAGAGGGATGAGGGAGGGTAACATTATCCACTTTATGCATAGAAAGGTGAATTTTAGATGTGTACTAACGATGGGCTTCCTAATGCTTTATCTCTTTTCTAAACATATTGAAGCAACAGTATGACAAGATGATTTCAGGTCTGCTTTTTTTAGGGCAGGGTACTTGTCCCAAGCAGTGTAAAGAGAGAGAGACAGGAAGCCCCTCTCAGTGGAGAAGCAGAGATGACACAGGGTTCTTAGTTGTTTTCAAGATATATTCAGTTCCCTCTTCCAAACTTGGGCAGAATCTCAGAATAGGGCAGAGAGGGAGGAGCCAGTAGCATTATTTCAGAAGAAATCTTATAAAAAGTATGATTTCAGGGTAAGAGTGGCCGCCTCTAACATGACACTCATTGTATTTGGTGGTCATTGCGAGGAGACCAGTTGGAACCATATTTTATGAACACTTGAATATCAAAAGGGGCATCTGAACATCATAGCTATTATAGGTTTTCCTTTAATATAGGAGCTCAGCCCAGATTTAACAATATTTACAAATAGGTGTTGTCCAGACAGAATGTTCTTGGGACATGTAGTCTGTGATGATTTTGAAAGTGAAGGGCTGGATAAATTTAGCTACAGAAGGGAATGAATAAAATGGGAAAATCCAGCCACCAAATCTAGGTTCAGATCTGTCACTCCAACATATCAGTAGGCATATTGGAGGCAGAAGTCATGGGTTAAACCTCTTCTTTGAGTCTCTTCAACCCCTTGTGATATCACTTGGTTTTTCAGAAAATGGCCGGTGATTGGCATACTGTATAGACTTTTATACTTGTACTGAGTACCTGTGACTTTTACATCTCTGTATAAGAGATAATAAGGTTGAGAACATTCTATTTACAAGAATTTCTCCTACAGTGTACATTATATTTATTTGAGAGTGATTTCTTGATAAGCCCATTTAAGATAGACTGAATCAATGTGAGACTGCTTGTCAGATAATACCAGCATATGGAGAAGAAAATGAATCTATTTTCTAAGTGACAAGAATTTTTGCTTAACTTCTGAGTAGGAGAAGGGTATTACGGAAAGGGGAGATGAGACAGAAAGGTGTGCATTCACAGTGAAAACACCATTGGCCCACTTCCCCTGTACATTCTCATTGCTGGTAAAATTTACTAAAATTCATTATACACTTTTCAAGAACTTCGTGGACACCTGTATTTGGAAGGAATGAAACACCGCAGTGTGAAAGAGAAACACACGTGAAACTATAGATACCAGAAATAGAGGGTAATTCTCAGATTGTAGCAGAAAGGAGATGAGGCTTTTTCTACACAGGGTTTCCCAGCACCCAGACATTCCTTTCAAGGGCTACAGAGACCCCAGCCTCTGTTAGATTTCAGGTGCGTGTATGCAGACCTGTGGCAGCACTTTCCTTTATCCTCATCCTCTCCGCAGGAAGCAAGATGGATTTGGCTTCCCTGCAATTACTGAACTGGAGCCAGGAGCTTACACACAGTTACCGGCCAGAGCACTTATCTCTGCTTTTGTAGAAGATGAACATAGATGTGACTCAGTAGTGATTTAATGACCATCCTGCTGCCCTTTGGAAATTTATATGAGTCTGTTCTGTCAATTGCTGCCATACAGACATCAGTGGTGGGCCTTTTGCATGGGGGGTGGGGTGGGGGATTCCTCTGTGATCCTGCACAGGAGGGAAGATGAAATGAATCAGATTTCACAGAACGGTCCAAGTTGGGGTCATGGTGGTTTTTTTTTTTTTTTTTTTTAGTTGGTTTTCTGATAGGGAATAAAGTTTTTTTTTTTTTTTTTCTATAGTTAAATTTCAAAGAGATGTATTTCCAGTATACTAAGCTGCATGGGTAGTATGGATGTTATGTTACACATATACAAACATATATTTAGCAGTGAACTTCCTTTGTTCATCAGTTCTGTACTCAGGCATGCTCAATCTCATCTTCCTTAACCCATTATTTAAACCACTGCCTGTGCTTTCAGTTTTCTAATGTGATTTTTCTTTCAGATTATTGATGGGTTGGTTGACTGATTGATTTTAGAGAAAGAGCCTGCGAGTGGAGGAGGGGCAGAGAGAGAGGGAGAAAAATTCTCAGTCTGACTCCCTGCTGGGTGTAGAGCCCTACTTGGGGTTGAATCCCAGGACCCTGAGATTATGACCTGAACTGAAATCAAGAGTGGAACACTTAACCAAATGAGCCGCACAGGCACCCCACAGACTTTTTTATTTATAGTAATGCCTAATGAGTCTTCAGAATTTCTAGTGTTTTTTGAATTAATAAAAGTTCCGTGGGTTTAAAAATCTGGTATAATTTATAAATATGATCAACAAAGTTAAGATGTATTTTTTTTTTATTTTAAAGTAGAGCTTTTTTCCTTCGGTTAGCTCCCCACATCCCAATTAGTTTTGTTCTCCTCTGTCTTTAGGGAAGAGGCTTTTCATGTACTTGGCATGCAGTAAGTAGGATTGGCACAAAGTAATTATTTGTTGAAGTGACTGGCAAGGTAAAATTCCTTCTCTTACCACTCTTCCTCCTGGTGTATTTTTAAAGTTTTTTTTTTTAATGGATTTTTTTGTAGTCTTCACTTTGATTTATGACACTCTCTGTACGAACACACAGTCTTGTGAATCTACATCTTTATAGTTTCCCCCAAAAAGAAAATGATCATAATTTAGGTACTACAGGTTCTTCTCACCTTATCTTCCTTAATGCGTCAGTGAGAGATGGGAGTTGATTATTCTGTGTTAGAGCCCACCTTGGTTCTGAGGATCACATCTTCTTATAAATCCACCATTGTAAGTGCCATCTGTGTTTAAAGGTACAAAGATGTCAGCCAACTTCATGTGGTCCTCAATCAAATAAATTACGTTGTATTCTTATTTGGGAATCTTTATTGTTTTGCAAATACTGGAGGAGGGCAGATCTATGTTTTATGATGTGGCAGTACTTCCTTCAGTATTTCCAAGAGCTTTTCACTATTCCTTGTATAACCTACTTCATCATAAAATGAGACTTCATTATTTCTGTTCTCTCTCAGTATATAATCTACTGCATATGGGTATGTGTGCATTTACATGTGTAAAAATAAGTCGGTATCTGCGATAATGTGTATATATATATGTGTAGGTATATCGATATTACTCAGTTATGTTCAATGATTTCATGGCACAAATTACACATTTCTGTCAGCCAACCTACATACTCCATTCAAATTTCAGTGATTTTTTTTTCAATAAAAATTATATATTGCAAAAAGGATCCCATTTAGAATCAAGTGTTGCATTTAGTTGTGATGCATCTTAGTTTTCTTCAGTCTGGAATATTTTCTTGGCATTTGTTTGCTTTCATAACTTTGACACTTTTTAAGATTATAAACCGCTTTGTTGTTCTTCTTTAGGATATTACTTAATTCGTGTTTCTGATGTTTCTTCCTGATTTGATTTAGGTTATGTACTTTTGGCAGGAATATCACAAAAGTGATGCTTTTCTAAAACTTCTTATTTTTAACCAACCAGATGGTACCTAATTTTGATATTTCCTATTACTGAAAATAATGGTGCTTGATCACTGATTAAGGGGATATTTTTCTAACTTCTCTATTATGAAGGTTTTCCCTCCTTTTAAAACAAGATGAATTTTATGGGAATGTATTTTAGAATTGTATAATAGTCTCATTCCTTTTCAAAATTTAAAATTACGTACTTTTTATGTCAGTATAAACTTACAGCATTTTAATAAGTGATTTGTAATCCATTGTTTTTTTGTTTTCTTTTTCTTTTTTTTTTTTTTTTTTAAGTGATACTCGTGTGATTGCTGTCCTGGCCACTAGAAGCCGTTTTAAACTGGTTTTTGTATCCCTCCAATATACTTTTGTATTTCAGCACTTCTTTTTTTCTGGTACAACAGTGGATTCCAAGTCTCTTTTCTATTTTTCCTGATCCATTAGTGGAATTAGCCATATCCTCAAGGAACCTTAGGTCTTTTAGAGGAGAGTGCATTCAGAAGCCACACTCTAGATGATGGATAGGTTTACTGTCATCAGGGTGTTGCTGCTTTCAGGGTCTCTGAGTAGACAGAATTGGAGTATGTCTGTATACACTTATCTGTCCATTTATACATCCTTTTATGTGTATTCTCTCTTTTTTAAAGATTTTATTTATTTGAGAGAGAAAATGCAAGCACGGGGAGGAGTCGGGGGATGAGGCAGTGGTATAATCTGACTCCTCACTGAGCAGGAAGCCTGCCCTGGGCCTCAGTCCCAGTACCCTGAGATCATGACCTAAGCCAAAGGCAGATGCTTAACCGGCTGAGCCACCCAGGTGCCCCATGTGTATTTTCTTTTGATCTAGAAACATTGTGTATCATGAGTTTACACTGATGTTTCTGATTCCAGTTCAGCACCTCAGGGTATAATTCTAGTTTTTCCTCTATTTCTCCTCTGATAATGAGAATCCTGGCTCTCGTTACTATCAATATATACTTAGTCAATCAATTTCTGTGTATGTAACTTACCACCCATCTCCATGGCCACTCCTTTCCCATGTGGATGCCCTCTGAACCCTGTTGGACACGTGCCTTTAAACTTAATATTTGTTCCCAGTGCATTGAGCTGTATTGTCTCATGGATGCCTTCCCTCCTCCTCTGAGGCTCTGATTCCTTATACCAGATTGCCTGCCCACATAGACACATTGCTAGTCCCATTTAAGCTCTGAATCTCTATACCGGGCTGGCCCCCATACAGGGATTCCTTCCTTACCCTTTCAGACGCCCCCTACTGGGCTGACTCTGGAATGGATGCCCTCCTTACTCAGCATTGGTTCTGACTCCATACACAGGGCTGCCCCTTGTGTGGATACCTTCCTAACCCTACTTGGCTCTAAAGCCCTGCAGCAAGATGCACTCTGGTGGAGATTCTGTCTCCATCCTCCTTAAGATCTGACTTCCTTCACTGGGCTTCCCCAATGCCTGGAGACCCTCCTCTCCCTCTTCTAGCTATGTAGTCCCACCCTAATCTCATGTCTGGATACCCTCCTGTCCATGCTTGGATAACCCTCCTCACCCTCTTCTAGCTACTTAGCCACTTCTCCCCAGCCCCACCCCATGTCTGTCATCTTGCTTCTCTTCTAACATGCTGCTCTGAGCTACCACAGCATCCCCACGCCCTAGTCCAGGTAGACCCTGTTCTCCTTTACTTAATGGTTTGATAAATGATTTATTCAAGCAAGGAAAGGAAGAGGGGGAAGAGGAAGAGTCCTTGCACAGTTTGAAGATAGCTCATTTCTTTGCTTCATTAAAGTACAACTGAAAGTGTAAAGGAAAAATCTTAAATATTTACACTGGAGATGACTAAGTAGTGTCAGAAGTAGAAGCGCACAGATGTCAATGTACATATATCTCCGTATTTGTGTTCTCAGTATCTAGCATATGGCCTGGCACATGGCAAATATTTATGATTAATGAATGAAAACTTTTAAGAATGCGATGACTTTATGGTTTGAGTTTTAAACTCCACTTCTAAATTTTGTGGGATTTTAAAAAACTAACAACTTTCCCCCTCATTTTTATTATTCTAAAAACACATACTAAATAAAACAGTGTAACTTAAGTCCTAAGATGCTTTGAATCTTTATTTCTTCTTGTTTTTGCCTCATTACTTTTCCTCTTTCTACTAGATCATTCCTACAGATATGTTAATGAACTGTGGTATTTAGCCTTCCTTTTGATCTACATCTCCATGTCCCTTCACCCTTTTTCATCCTTCTGCCACCAGTCTATTCTAAACCACTATCATTTCTCAAATGAAGCCTATCTTTTCTTGGGGAAAGGGTCCGTATTGATTCTTTACTGGTATTTCTCCTTCTACTGTTTTCCCCTGTAGTCTTTTCTCAAAGTAGCAGGAGGAGTCTTATTCCCAGTCATCTCCTCATCCTAATTTCACAGCACTTGCTCATGATCACCACCTCAGACAACTGACATCTAAGTAATTCCTAAAACACATTAGACTACTTCCATTTAATATCTTTTCACTGTCTCTCCTGAGCCATGAGGTTTTTTGGCTACTTGTCTCCAAAATTTTGCGTTTTCTTCTACCTTTGATTCCTCACTAAACTGCTTTCATTTTGGAGGCTATTTTGTCTACCCCAAGTTTACTTTCTTCACTTTGAATAGTTTGTAATTATTTTGTCTGTTTCCTTTTTATCATCTTTCAACCTCATAGGTAATAGACTCCATCATTGTAAGGACCATGATTATCTTATTTACCATTGTATATTCTAAGTAGAAAACTTAGATGCTGAATAAACATCTGCCGAATATGTGAATAATAATGCTGAAACATTCACTCAAACAAAATGATAGACAGTTTTAAGAATTGGTGCCCTATGGAAATAAATGTTGTATATATTTTTGTACACCTTTCCAAATATGCCTTTAATGCAAATTTAAAAAATCATGTAGTTTTAAAAAAAAGATGCATTGGGGCGCCTGGGTGGCTCAGTGGGTTAAAGCCTCTGCCTTCAGCTCGGGTCATGATCCCAGGGTCCTGGGATAGAGCCCCACATCGGGCTCTCTGCTCATCGGGAAGCCTGCCTCCCCATCTCTCTCTGCCTGCCTCTCTGCCTATTTGTGATCTCTGTCTGTCAAATAAATAAATAAAATCTTAAAAAAAAGAAAAGCACTTCTAAAAAAAAAGATGCATTATTGTATAAGATTTATATTGACTTTTATTTGGGAAATAATGAATTTTTAACTTAATGAGAAAGCTGTACAGATTAAATATTTCCATTTCATTTAAAATATTTTTGCAGGGGTACCTGGGTGGCTCAGTGGGTTAAAGCGTCTGCCTTCAGCTCAGGTCATGATCTCAGGGTCCTAGGATCGAGCCCCGCATTGGGCTCTCTGCTTGGTAGAGAGCCTGCTTCTTTCTCTCTCTCTGTCTGCCTCTCTGCCTACTTGTGATCTCTGTCTGTCAAATAAATAAATAAAATATTTAAAAAAAATAAAATATTTTTGCAGGTACAAAACAGTTGACTTACTTAGCTTAGTTAAAGGTTTTTCAAGGTTTCCATTAAGTTACAAATACTTAGAAGCCAAACCTAGAATTCGAGAGAGCCACTAAAATGTTAAGATGTCAATTCTCACTCTATGCCAACTGAAATAGATGCTTAAGTTTTTGAATATTCTCCTTATACATATTGTGGTGAAATATAAGAAGGAAACATGTTGAATGTATTTTATCATACCCAATTATTGTGTCTCTGCCTTTGGAGTGCTTGTGGTCCATAGCAATTGATAAGGTCCCAAATGATGTCAAAAGCAATTTATTTTAAAGCAGGGGATTTGCAGACTATGGCCTGTGGCTTGTTTGTGTTCAGCCCTCAAGGTAAGAACTGTTTTCACATTTTGAAAGCATTATAAAAAAGAAAAACAAAGAAAGATAGGAGACAGAGATTGAATGTAATCTGCAAACTCTAAAATATTTACTCTGTGGCCCTTTGCAGGAAAAAAAAAATAATAATGCCAACCTATCTTCAGAAGCAAAATTAAGAAAAAATAAGAGAAAAAATGGAATAGGTGAATCTAATGTAGATAAGAGCACATTTTGGAATGGAATACAGTTGAAGGTTTGATTTTTTTTTTTTTTTTTGGCTCTTTTAAATTATGAAGTTTTGGTCATATTTTTTCTTCCAAATGACCTCTATGGGTAAGATAGCTGGAGGGACTTCAAAAATGCTTTTGATGTTTCAAGATTTGTCTTGGATTTTAACGAACAGTATGTTCCAATTTTCCAGACAGAAGAAAAACTCAAGAATATTACTTATACATTATTATACTGGGCAGGATTTTGTCCAGTACCACACTTTTTACTATGTAGTGGACTTAAAACCTTATTAAAATATGGTACCAATTACCCTGATGTTCTTTCTCCTCTTTTTTTTTTTTTTCTTTTCCCCCACGACAGATTTGATGAGGTATAATTGACATGCAATGCATGGAACATTTAAAGTTGTAAGTTTGATAATCTTTTACACGGACATATGCCGTGAAACCATCACCATAGTCAAGATAATAAACATATCCTTTACCTCCAACCATGAAAAGTGAAAAATATCCATTGTAAACCCTAGAGAAAGTACTAAAAAATTAAAAGAAGTATAGCTAATAAACCAGAAGCAGACATTAAATGAAATACTAACACCCAAGTAATCCAAACAGCAGAAAAAAAAAGAGAAAAATAAGGAAGAAAGAACAAGTACAAAATTTAGAAGACTAATAGCAAGATGGTAGATTTAAACCAACCATATTAATAAATTCTATAAATATAAGTGGTATAAATTCTCCAAATTTAAGGCAGCAACCTTAAGAGTAAATAAAAGTCTAGATATAACTATATACTTTGAAAAAATTAATGTAAATATAAATACAAAGTTGAGTTGAAACAATGGAGAAAGTCACCATATAAACACTAAGCTTAACCTGGAATTGCTGTTAATATCATGAAAAGTAGATTTCATGACAAGGGATATTAGCAGTGATGAGTCAGTTTATCAAAACCTAAAAATCCTACATATATATTAAATTCTAAAAGTAGGTGTTTCAGAACACGTGAAGCATCGATTGACAGAGGTGAAAAGAAGCAAACAAATGAATAATTACAATTAGATTTAACGTCGTCATCCTAGAAATTGATAGAAAAGTAATCTATAAATTATGAGGGAGGAAAGAATATTTGAACAACACTGTCATGAGCCAACATGGCTTAGTTGATATATCTAAAACATTCCACTTAACGGCAGAGCATAAATTCTTTGCAAGTATGCATGAAACATGCACCAAGATAGACCATACTCTGGGCCACAAAACAAATGTTAACCATTTAAGAGATTGAAATAATAAGTTTTATTTTTGTATACAAGGGCAATAAACAACTGAAAAGTAAAATGAAAAAAATAATCACATTGACAGTAGCATCCGACAACATGAACTATTTTGGGATGGGTTTAATAAAGTGCATACCGTAAAGACATAAGTCCTGAAAACTAGAAGATGTTTTATAATTGTTGATGTGTTGGGTGTGTAGGGAGCTGGTGTACTATATATCCCATAAGCCCAGCAACCTGTGCTTTGTCCTTCTGATTTTACGTGGAAAGGTCTTGTCAGGCTCTACATAATGTAAGTTGATGGATTTATGTTTCATTTCTGTGCACCCCTACCTATCTCCTCTTTTCAGGGTGTAGCCTAAGTTTACTTAGAAACTCTAGGTCTTACCAGGAGAGCCGAGTCAGGTATCAAGCATTTCATAATTAGATCTGATATCTGCCATTTTTCCCTCCTGTCGTTCAGCTTCTTGTGAACATATTGTTATGTTCCAGGAACTGTAGTTTTTATAGTAAGGATTTAGAAAAAAAAAGATCGCGGCATATACGATCACAGTTTTGTAGGAAGGCCTATGCAAAACTATTCATTTCCGTATAACCTGCCCTAATAGTTTTAGAAGCTCTCCCGATGTCAAACTGTTGCTCACACATTTCGGTGTATTTACTGCTCACTTACTGAGCTCTGAGTGTTTTTTTGACAGACTAATTGCCTGGATTCTTTCCGACCAGTTTTTTCTCTGTCTGTTGATCCCGTGGTAGTTTTTGCACCTGACTGTTCAGTTATATTCTTATTTTAAACCCTTTTCTGGAAGCCCTCCCTGAATTTGGCTGACGGTCTTCAGTCATCCTTTGGTTATCCTCAGATTTCACCCATTTCTTCTAGTTTTGGTTTAAAAGTGATTATACATAACTATTCACTTTGGTGTTAAAACTGAAGACAAGGTTATTTTATTTTTTACAAAACATTTTGTTTAGGTATGTCAATACACTGAATAATATGTAATAATCTATTTAAAAACATTCATTTTAATTCCAGGAGTTTCTCTCTCACAAAATATTTTATGCACTCTGTATTTCATGAAAATGCAGTGTTTCTTCTTCTGAAAACCATGCAGCCTGACTGCTGGACACAGTTTAAAAGCCATCAGGAGAATTGTAGGCTGGAAATGGGTGCTTGGTTGTTAAGGCTTTATTGATTTTACAAGTTAAAGAATGACTGAGTCCTTTTTTTTTTTTTTTTTTCTTTCCTCCTTCCCAAGGAATCCTATACTCTTTCTGGACACAAACGATACCAAAGAAAGGCAATAAAATGGAAGTGTCTGGCATAGTTAACACCACGGGAGCTTTAAGAAGTCTTTGGGGAATTATGTTCCATGGAGGCTTCATAATAACAGTGTTTAGACTGGCTGTCTAGACAGTAGGAAATGAAAATCTGGCAGCCTCAGCTCTGTAATACACTTGATGAATATTGAGTTATGGTGTAGTCATGAGCTCCTTAATATGTACAAGGAAAGCTAAGGTGAAGTTAGCTTGCACCACATTGGCTGTGGGGACTCACACTGCCAAAATCAGGATCCACAGCCTCTGGCTTTAAGTAATACCTAGAAGATTGCATTATGCCCAAATTTCCAAATAGCACTGAATAATTTTGTTGAGAAACTTTTACTGTCATGAGGCTTCAGTAATCAAATATGTTTAATTTTTTCTGCCATGAACCATTTATTTTTTTTTTTCATAAGTAGAATTAAGAGTAATTATCTCAATTTTGGGGGGTATTTTTCATTTGGGTTGTAGCAAATAATGACTTTTTATGTCTTTGATTTGTGTGTGTAACACCAAAAGTCAGTGGCTCAGCTACTCAGTGTTAGGTATATGAATATCTGAGATACATTCTTACTAGAGGCCAAAGGAATTCTTATAAACTTATGTTTGCTTTTCTTTGGGGGTACTATTTCTATGAAATCATGGCTTTTACTTTTTTATTCAAGGGAATTTGACCTATGTCTATTCTGGGGAGTAAATACTAAAAAATAAAATTCTATCAGTATATAATCACCCTCTTAGCTGGTGGATTCTGAAGGCATAAATATTTTTTTAGTAGTGTGATAGCTATATTTTTGTAATAGAATTTAGCTTTATTCACCAAAGTATTGACTTCTCTTTAATTGTCTCTGTATCACAGATAATTTGGGTGTCACTTTCTCCTGAAGTGCATTTTTGCTGTAACAATATCATATGAAGTTACTGGATCATTTCGAAAAAAATTTTTAGATTATTGACCACAATAAATGAACCAGAAGTTTTATATAAATAAAACGTTGCAGACTATGAAACCATTTAAAGCCACATCACTGAATAGATTATTTGCCAATTTGGTATCTTAGCCACAGGAACGAGGGATTGCTGACTGAGTTTTTAGATTGCTGTATAAGTAACTTCATTTTCTTTGGGTCACTTAAAAATTTAAGGTCTTCTTAAGGCCTGACATCTGAAATGATTACAGTAGACCAAGCAAGGATAGTCTGATCCATTTCATAAAAATATGCCTTTACCCTGGCACAAAGCTGGTTTAGGGATTAAGATAATGATGGTAGTAGGTTTAATAATTTATCTGGGGTGACCATTCATTCCTGGAATAGTCCTATGATATAAGTACCACTTACATATTTGTTGCAGATGGAGAAAATAATATTTTGTAGGGATTCTCACCTTTATCCCCTTCTGATGTGTTTTGATTCTAGCTCACCTGAGGCATAAATGTCACTCTCCTGGCCCTGACTTTTAGAGGGCTGTGAAGGGGAAAGTGCCTGGCATTGTCTACCAGTGTCTGTGGTGTGCAATTGAAAAGTTCTTCATGTAGGTGATATTTGTATCCTTGTGTCTGAAATTGGATAGCGCTAAGTTTATTTTACTAAGTAAGAGCCTACCATTCATCAGTTGTGGGGTTGCCTTCAAACAGGTGGTGTTACAGTTTACCTGTCCTTTCTTTTAAGCAGAGTAGGTGGCTTAGAACATGCTTATTAAAAGATGTTTAAAGTGGGGTGCCCGGTTGCCTCATTGGTTGAGTGTCAGACTCTTGATTCTGGCTCAGGTCATGATCTAAGGTCATGAAATGGAGCCCCAATTGGGCTTCATGCTGGATGTGGAGCCTGCTTAGGATTCTCTCTCTCTCTCTGCCCCTCCCTCACCTCTAAAAAAAGATATTTAAAAGCAAATATTTCATTGTCTAATAAAATGTTACATAAAAATTAAAGTAAGAGGAAAATTCTCCATTTGAAAGTAAATCTAGTGGATTTGATTATTTGCCCAAAAATACCAAGTGCCAGCTATGTCAGGCACAGATAAAACTAAGTAAGTACAGTCTTTGCTCCTAAGAAACTCAAATGATAGTAAGAAAGATACAAGTGTAACTAACCATGTTACAGTGTGGTTGGGGCAGGACTTACTCCTATGCACATGTGGCAGGATGGTAGAGGAACAGGAAGAACCATGAAGGTTTTCATGGAAGGAGCCCTGTTAGGGTTTTTGTATTTTGAATCTTTGGAATTAGGTCTGTACACTCAAATAACTTGATGCTTTTGGGTGAACATATAAAATATTTCAGTTCATATAGCCAATTTAGAGAACTCATTACCAACTCTAATTAAACAATACAAATTCATTCATTTAAAGTGTTTATGGGGCATGGGGGTGGGTGCCTCGGTGGCTCAGTCGTTAATAAATGTCTGCCTTCTGCTCTGGTCATGGTTCCAGAGTCTTGGGATCAAGTCCCATTTCAGGCTCCCTGCTCAGCGGGGAGTCTTCTTCTCCCTCTCCAGCTCCCCTGTGCTTGTGTTCCCTCTCTTGCTATCTTTCTCTGTCATAAATAAAATCTTTTTAGAAATAAGTAAATAAGGTGTTTTGGGGCAGCATTGAGGATTAAGGACTAAACCAGAGACTAGATGCAAATTTAAAACAAAGGAAGATTTTGGCTGGAAGATGATAAATATGAATGTGGACAGGTTAATGTGTGATTTTTTTTTTTTTTTTAGGACATCCCACATAGATGAGTCCAGCAATGGTGGAATGTGTATTATTAGGGCTTAGAAGGTTAATTAGCATGTGGGTGCTGTAGTGAAAACCCTAAACCTGGATAAAATCATTGTGCAAAAACACAGGCCAAGGGCCTCATTCTGGGATCCCAGTGTGAGCATAGAAAACTCAGAAGATATTGGCACCATGTATTCAGAAACATAGAAGAATATGTGAGAAACTCAGGCCTTAGAGAATTTTGATAGTAGACCAATTACAAAAATAAAGTTCCCAAAATATTCTTTGGATTGGCTAATATGGATGTTCTGTGATGACCTAAATGAGAGTGACAAGGGAAGGGAAAAGTGGCAGATTGTAGGAGGCTTTCAAATGAATGAAGGGGCGGTGCCTGGGTGGCTCAGTGGGTTAAAGCCTCTGCTTTTGGCTCAGGTCGTGATCTCAGGGTCCTGGGATCAAGCCCCACATTGGGCTCTCTGCTCAGCAGGGAGCCTGCTTCCCCCTCTCTCTCTCTGCCTTCCTGTCTGCCTACTTGTGATCTCTGTCTGTCAAATAAATAAATAAAATCTTTAAAAAAAAAATGAATGAAGAGGGATTGAGAGAAACAGAAGTAGGGATATGAACAACCATTTCAAGAAACGTGGAAGAAACAATAACACAAGAAAAACAGAGCTAGATAGAGAAATGCAGCCAAGAATCCCAGCGTGGGAGAAACGTGAATTTCGTGTGTGCTGGGGAAAGACCCAGCAGATAGAGAGACAGAAGAGGCAGTGAGAATGTTGTTCTTCTCTCTCAGACTTGCTATGTGCTAAATGGCATAACCTAGCTGGCTTCTTTACTATAGATAGCAACTTAAAGAGAACACGTCAATGTGTTCAGCAATGTATTTGTTAAATCTGTGGAGGCTCCCTCTGTTGGGACTGGTTCTGTCTTTCCCAGAGCCGGATGTCTTTGGAAGAGCTATGAGAGGAAGACATAGGCACCTGCCCTGTGGTCTCTCTTGCTTGTGGAGTTCTCTGCTCTTGTGGTGTATTCACCTGGGAATGCAAGTGAGGAGGAAAGACACTGTCCCCCAGCCCAGGGAGGGAGGGCTGTGGCCAGGTGACTAAAGGGAAATGCTACCTTTTCCTTAGCCTCCTCCAGAGAGAGCACACACCACAAACTCAGAAAGATGTTTAAAGTAGGTTTTGTTGTTTGTAAGTGAACAGTCAGGTCTGCATCCCAGGGCTATTCAAAAGAGGGGGATTGCCAGTTGGGACCTAACCGACTCATTCCCAGGTGCTTCAAAAAGTGGCAGAACGAGCACTGACAGTGCAGGCCCTGGGAGTGTGTGCCACAGTCCCTCACAAGATCACTCCAGTCTCCTTTAGTCTGTTTTCACTGGTTCCCCTGAAATCCTCTCATCCTCATCTTTGGTATCAGAGATCTTCCTCCAAAAACTCGACACATCCCTGTTTCCTGAAGGAATCTGGAACACTTCCTTTTCTAGTGCCCTGTAGACCAGGCTTCTTGAAGCATAAACTTGGCTAAGTCTGTGCATAAAGTGCCATACAGCACTTCTCCAGTGGTACTGTCTGCCTAACTCAACAGAAAGTGAAAGAGAAAGAAAGAAAGAGGAAGAAAGGGAGGGAGGGAGGGAGGAAAAGAAGAAAAAAGAAAAAGACAAGAAAGGAAAAAAGAAGGAAGGAAAGAAGGAAGGAAGGAAGGAAAAAGCTTGTATGCTGTTGCAAAATTTGAATGACCACATACTATGGCTTGCTTACTAGTTTGAGGAAACAAGCTCAGAGGTTTACCTGATCATATTTAGTTGACGTGAAAGATCGTCTCATATGTAAAAGCCCTTTTTAAATCCATGGATAGAGCCTGTGCCTCGAACCTGTAAAGATTTGACAAAGGTTCTCCAAAGTGCTTGCTCTCCACAGCCAGCTGTGGAGTCATCTCCCTGTGGCGAAGACACACATTTCAGGTTTGGGAGGGACGAGCTACTTGAGAATTCAGAGTGTGGTTGGGGCAGGACTTACTCCTATGCACAGGTGTGTGGACGAAGGTGCACACGTTCTCTGCTGGAGTGTGTTCGTGGCCACAGGTGCAGGCCCCAGATGTGTAGGCAGGATCCTCCTCTTCTAGCTCTAGACTTCATCTGGGAGATTCAGAATCTGCACCTGTGTTTGCACTAACTATATGTCGGCACAGTTACGTGACTGTGCGATATATAAACAGTGCCCTTCACTTTGACGTCCTTAGGCAGTATACATCTCCAAAAAATGTGTGTCAGCATGCAGGGAAGAAAGAGAGACAGGTGGCTTGGCTCCCAGGAATGGGAGGAGCAACCACACCTGAAGGCTCTAGTTCCAGTCCCCAGTTTCTACCAGTACGATCTATCAGTCCTCTGTCAAAATATCTTTATAATTCCTGTGCATTTTTCTTTTTTTTAAATTTAGTACAATATCATACTGCTTGAAAAATAAAAATGCTTTCTCTTTTTATAGCTTTTGTTCTAGTCATTGGTGAAACAATATCTCACTGTTGTGCTAAGGACCATTTTGATTCGTTCTGAAGACCTGCAGTTGCTTTTATTATAAAGTGCCACAACGTAAGCATCAAATGGCTGTGTTTGAACCATCTGAGAAGAACGGTACCTAAAACCCAGTCCTTTCCTAAGAGCAATGACCTCCTGAAAGCAGTGGTCTGAAACCAAGTAAAGAGACTTCGACCCTTTCTAATCCGTCCTGTTCTCAACCACCTAGAAAAGCAAGCATCTGAAAGAGGGAGCATGAATGTTATAGAGTTTTCCCTTGGATATGAGATTAGAACTTTTAAACAGATTACACTTTTTTTTTTTTTTTAACCAAACATAACTAGAAAGCTGGACTCAGAATTCCATGAAAAGGTTGGTAGTATATTTTGGTAGGATCCAGAGCACGATTGAAAGAAGAAAATGGAAACCTATCTACTTTATATTTATGCAAAAGATTGAGACTAGTAAACCAATCTAGCAGGGATCTGAAGACTTCAGGTTTGGAAACTTTTAATGACTGCAGTAGAAATTGTCCCCTTTAAATAGTGAAGAATCGCAATGCCTTCTACACTCTCAGAAGCACAGCTCATTACCTTAATAGAGAAACCGCCAAAAGATTTTCTTCCCTTATTCTGCTTATGTCTGTATACATGAAGTACTCTGCATGGAAATACATGACCTGATTCCAGTTGGAATCTATGAATTCCTTAGTTTGGCGGGCAGGTGTAAGTAAAGATATCTTATGAGACACTATATGGAATCATTGGTACCCTATAATTCTTTGTGAACTTGGGTATATCTCCCAAAAATCCTTTATACTTGGATCAGAAGCCTGTGTATCTTCGTAGGGAACTCTCATGGGAACCAGTTATCTTATTTAAATATCATTATGAGAGCATGGAAGATCCATACAGCTTATAGGTAGCCCTGCCTCTATATTGGGGTGGAGTGGGAAGGAAGGAATCGATGACAGTTAATTGTCCTGGGCACAGCCTGTGGAGCCAGTTTTCTCAGCGATCCAGAATTATGGTTTAAATACAGGTTTGGGCAGAGATTGATGGTGTACTAGGTTTGCTTCAGGATTTTGTATAACCACAGTTCTTTAAGGGAGCCAAGAATGTCTTAGGGGTCCCAGCACAGAGTTTAGTGAGTGTTGAAAGTTACCCACTGTTGTGGATTCTGTAGTAGGTAGGCATATTTTCACTCATCATATCACTGATGTGTAGAACACCATGTTCCTCACACGACCCCAAATAGATAAGAATAACTAAAGGTCATAGGGAGTCTTCTCTCTAAAACAAATAGTTTGTCATTTTTACTTATACTGATAATGCTTTTCTAAAAACTACTTAAATAGCCCATGGTAATTCAGTCTGTATCTTCACAATGGGCCGGTACACAGTGTACGTTCTAGAGCTCAATTCATCTGCTTCAGATTAGATGGCATTTCAAGAGACATGCCTCAAGGCTTATTAACTTTACAAACAGACTTCAGATGATGATCTAAGTGATTTATTGTGTGTGAAGCTGCAGATGGAGGTCTTAACAGCTTTTAGGAGGCAAAAAAAAAAAAAAAAAATTATGTACCTTTTCTAAAAGGCTTAGAATCTGAAGAAAATGATTGAGATTAGTTCCCACCAGAAGTAAAGGGGAGGGAATGTAAATGTCTGTTACAGATGGATTTATTGAGCAGTAGGTTTATAGGATGAGTTGATCATTGAATGTCAGTCAGGGAAGAACCCTGTTGCCCTAGAGATTTCTAGGCATGTTCATGATGTCGAGTTCAGTGGAAATAAGATGAAAACCAAAGGCTTCTATTCTTTTATTGGTTTACTTAAATCAGAAAATAATGTAAAACCCCATATATAAGGAGAATCTGATGGCTGAGGTGGTTTTGATGAAGTTCTAGAACATAGGTGAGGTTCGGTGGGGTGAGGTCCGGAGCCAATGACCAAGAATTCTTGAGACATCTTTGGTGCAAAATGGTGGTTTATTAAAGCACGGGGACAGGACAGAAAGAGCTGCTGCCCAGATATCCTGAGGAGTGGCTGATTATATACACAGGAGTTGGGTAGGTGAGGACAAAAGGGGTGTTCAGAAGGACTATCAGGGTAAAGAAGACTGTCAGGATACTGGAGGCCTGGTTATTGTCAAGCCAAGGCTGTTTTTACCTCTAATGAGGCACTAACATGAAGACAGTTGGGAGTTTCCTAGTGGAATGTCATATTCCTCCTATCAACGAGCTCCTTGTCAGTGAGCTTTAGGTTTAGAAGAAATTTAACTTCATTTATATTTCCTTTCATCTTAGCCTCCTTCAGTTTTATGAAGGGGAGGGTGGTGTTAGGGTTTTAGGAACTGAGTTGTTTGTCTCCGGAAGTTAGGCTATTGATAGGATAGTTTCTTTGTTGTTAATCACTAGGACATTTGTAAACCAAGGGAGACTCCTGTCTTGCCGGATTGTGATCTCTATGAGTTAACTATTTGTTTTTCTTTTAGGGCAGGCAGGGGTGCCTGAGAGATGTCACACATGTCACCAAGGTGGGGGGGCGGGTATAAGGTGCCAGCTTTTGCTTTGTCCTCAGCCAGCCTTCTGCTCCCTCATCAGTTTCATAGCAGAGGTCAGCACCCACATCTTGTAGGCAGTGCTTTGTAAAGTGACGACAAATATCGAAGTGCAGCCTGTATTATATGCTCAGATAGTTTTAATTAAAATCACAATTTTATCATTATTTGAAGGACAAGAGAATACACTGATCTACTTTTGTCCATATGTTTTAATTATGGTGCTAACCAAGTTATTGCTCCTGGAATTGAGCAGGATCAGAAAGGAAAACTTGCAGTTTCTGTATGTATTTTTAAAATTTTCCCTTCCTCCCCACCCCCCCGCCGTGGGACTCTGGAAAGCAAGTTTAGGATATTTCATCCTCTTATGCTACTGTTCTTATTATTACTTAAAATATTTCATTAAGTCTATTTCCTGGCAGTGCTGTGCAAAGCCAACTCTAGTCTATCAGACAAAGTGCCCAGCCTTGCAGGAGTTAACCATTTAACAGCCTGGAAGGCTCTATTGGTATATTTTGTTAAATGGGTAACATTTCAAGCACTTGCAATCTGCTTCCTTTACTTTGAACTGCATTTTTCTTTACATCTCGGACATTCTTTATGATGCCTTGATCTGAAGAGGCCCACTGACTTTCTCTGTATTGCCATCCTTTGTATAATTTTAAATAAGCTCACATCTAACTGAATCCCCAAAGTGCATTTTTACCATCTACTTTCTTCACATTGACAGCCCCACATAATAACTCAGGCACTGAATTTATCCCACCTGCCAAATGAAGCATTTCTGTTTATTTTTTTAAGAATTGTTTTCACAACTGTCAAACTCCACAAAAGCTTGCTGAGCATGTGACAGCAAAAACTTTATGGGATAATGATGTGTATCATTTCAGTTGATCCTTGCTCTTTCTCTTATTATTATTTTCCCACTTTATTCCTTCTGGACTGGGACTCGGCACAGACAGTAACTCCCAATCTTCATCTCCCGCTTTTCCTCTTACTTCCTTTCACAGGGGACCTGTTAACCAAAATACGAACATATGGACTAGAGGCACTGGTATAGCAACAGACAGCAGCTCTCAGGTTAGAATGTGGTAAACATTAATATTTTAAAATAAAACATTTTAAAGCTTCCCATCTACTATTGTTTTCTTCATTTTACCATTATGCATTTCTTCACTTTTGTGGAATGCTGAGCTTTCCACGAGGAGATTTTCGTTAGTTCCTGGAGAACCTAAGCAAACTATTTACAGTATCTTTAAATATGATGCTCTCCTATTTCATAGTATTCATTTCTGTTGATTTTTTTATAGAGAATTCTTGAGGTTTTACACAGAGGTGTTACCCGAAAAGATCTTTGTCATTAAGTATTTAAAACTTTTTTTTTAATTGATGAAATTTGAATTTTTTCATCAGTTCGCTCAGTCACTGCCATATGTCTATCAGGCATGAGCGTGGCAGCCAGAATCTGCTTAGATTGGGGAGGGATTCAGGAAGGACTCAGTGGAATCTGTCCCCAAGAGCACAGTGTCTAGTGACAGGTGGCAGTGGCACAAGCAGTAACTTTACAGTGGGATCTGTAGTATAATGAAGTGAAAGCAGCACATTTTCTAGAATCAGGAAGAGAAACTACTGCTTTTGCATATAGCATTTGGGGAGTGAGCTCAGATAAAATGGAAGAATCTTCTGGGAGAAGAAGGGTTTTGGGACAGTCTAAAAGAGAGGCAACAGGGACAACACCTAGTAGCATTTCTTTTATAAATATTAATGGGGAATTGGTTTGGGTGGTCTCATCATTAACTCAGTTTCTCAAAATGAAATACTTGGGTGATTCCAACCTTGAGCTGAAGGGCAGATGGCAGGAGATATAGCTAGAGAGAACAGTACTTTTATACTTAAAGCTAATCTAGCACCCATCTTGTCCCAGGTGCTTCCCACATTTTATCTCTTCTGTTCTACACTACAGCATATCTCTACCTTAAGTATTTGTATACAACTTCTACAGACAAAGGAGTGAGTTTAAGAGATTAAATTTAACAAATAGTCACTTGTTAGCAGCCATTCCCCAAGCATTTGCTAACTCTTAGCCCATACAGTTTCTGCCATACTAGTAAAGGACAATGTTTTCTAGGAGAAGGAATTTTGGCTTTGTCCTCAAGTAAGTGGAAAGCAAGTACTAGCATGATTAGTTCTTTGATTGAGTAACAAATTGTAACAACCAGCTCTGTGGATAATGGGGGAGGAACAGATAGGGATTAACAGATAAAAGGCCCTTCTAATAGACATAGCAGAAGATAATAACTGTCCTAAAGAGGGCAGAACATGTGATTCTCTTTGCAGAGAGTAGAATGGAGAGATAGGAAGCAGATTTAAAAGAAAGCATATGGAGCAGGGAAATCTTTGATGTAATGAGCACCTCGTACATGTCAGATATTTGAGGTATATTTCTACATTGTGCCACTTGAATCCCCACAGTAAAGCCTCTTTCTTTATTTGCTGAGTCCAGAAATGTTTGTGATCTCTTGTAAGGAGCAAGAAATATAAGAGTGAATTACAACAGGCTCTACTGTCAAGCGATGTAAAGTCTAATCTAGGGTATTGTTATTTCTCTTTTTCAGATGTGTAAAGATCAAATCAGAGAGATTCTCTCCTCCAAATTCATACCATATCTTAGCCTTCTGTTGCCACATCTGTCTGCTAACCAACCCCCTTTCTTACAGCTGTACTGAGGAAGTCTAACATCTCTACTCATTTCTGGTAGGTCAGTGTTGTATACAGCTTCAAGAAGTCATACAAGCAGACAGGATTTGCTCCAAATGTTGTCAGACACTGAGTATCAGTTTGTGAGTGAGGGGACTCAAGATAGCTACTTCCTTGTCCTATCTGATATTCTGCTTCACAGTTCAGTCCAGCTCTCTAAGATCCACTTAAATGTGTATTCCCCTGGTTCCTGCATGTCTGACTTCCTCAAGTACTCGGATTTCTTTGGCATGTAAGCTAATTTTTCCTGGACGAGGGGCTTTATGTTACTTACCACTTCAGTTAGGCAAAGATATGACACTATTTGGCTAGAGGCAATGAGGAGAGCTGGGGCAGACCTAGAAAAAAACAGGTACTGTCATCAGAGGCAGCAGTGTCATCTGAAGCCATTGCACGATTTCTAGTCAGGAACATGATGATCAGGGGATGAGGTGAGGCTACTCCTATTGAGGCATAAGATATAGAGAATTTCAGGGTTCAAGATTTTCATGCTCATCTAACAAATATTCCCTTCTTGGATTTCTTCATTTTCTCCCTTTTCTATCAAGGATCTGAATTTGACAAATGACTTACTGAAACTTATTGAAATTCAGTCCCCTCTGCAGTTTTGTTGTGACTTTAATATCTTGGTCTGATTTGCAGCATATTCAGTACTTCAAAAGATGAGAATCTCCTTAAAAAGCTTAAATCCCCTCTGGCTTTTAGATCATACCCTCAGATAGCAATTGGCTTCCATGAGCCTTCTTTGTTCCCTAACCCCAGTATTTCCAATTCCATTAATAGAAACCAGCCTTCTCTACAATTCTTAAGATTGATGATAATCTTAATGATTATGTAGCCACTACCTGTAAAGCTGTAATCACCACCCCAGTAGTGGGGTCCATTATTGTCAACTTGGGTGTAAATGAGCTGAGGGTTGGCTCAGTCATGTCTATCATCTATTGAACGCTCATCTGTAAATCATGTGTGTGTAAAGGAAGAGAAAAATGGATGTATGATTTGGAAATTCTGTACAGTTGTCATTGGATTTTTGGCTTTTGTACTGTCATAGATTTGAAAGCATCAGGATGCTTTGGAGAAACTTAAAACCTTTCAATTCATACAAGGTCCAGGCTCTGTAGACTGCTTACTTCTATATTATATGACCTGCTCCATATTAGTAGAGAAAAATGAGTGTTTTGTATAAACCAGACCAAATTGTTGGTACCCACTACTGGCTCTTGCATCTTTTTGCCTGTTCTTTAACATCTCTGTTGGAATGCATGTGGCTTCATGTTTCCATGCCATTGATCCATCTCCAGTAGCTAGTGACAGGAACCAGAATCCATAGTGGAGAACATATTGGGCCCCATCTGCACCGAAACCAGTCTCAGTACTGGAAAGAAATGCCTTGAAGGCAGCCATGATAACTCTGAAAGCTCTACAACTACCTCACATTCCTTCCAGGGAGATACAAGAAAGCTCTGGAACACATGCCAAGGAAGAGGGTGTTCAACCAAAACTGGACCCTTTACTTGAGTTGAAATCCCTGAGAATTCCAAAAGGGGAGTTGATAAGTCTAGTCATTTTTCTGGTGAAATTACGTGGAACTAATCTAAGTTATTCCTTGACTTCTTTCACTTTGATTTGTTCTCCCCATCACTAACCTCTTGGCTCTGTGATTTATGACCGTTATTCTCTGGTCCTTTTGAATAGGCCCTGCCCAGCAGGTGAAGCTCTGGTCTTTGCTCTCAGATTTCCAGTCTGCTCCTCATACTGATCCTAGCAGTCCGGCTCTTTTCAGGTGATAGCCGATGACTCCAGACCTTGGCTGTCAGAACCCAAGGTCATTCATTTGCTCAGCCACCCTCTGGCTCTGTCACCCAGCATTCAGAAGGGTAGAAGGAAATTGGGCAGGTGACATAAAATATTTCAAAGAATGACAGTTAAATGAAGACTGAAAAGCATTCCCCTCATATTTCAGTTTACAGTAGGTGATCTGCTCTAAGAAGACCAAAAGACTAGTAGTTTTGATATGCGACATTGGTACAGCTTGGAAATGACATTACTCTCCAGAACACACCAGAGGCATTTCAAGTATAACTTTATCTAAAGACCTTTGACTGGATTCATGAGATTTTGGGCTCAGAGAGAATGAACCCAAAGAAAGTTGTGGCCCAAAGATTTTGCCAATGAGGCTGATAATATTTTTAATTACTAAATATCTGTAAACTTAAAAAAAAAAATCCCAAGAGAGGAATGAGATGAAGATGGAATAATCTTACCTTTGGAAGTGGCCCATTTTACCACATAGTACAAAACATGAGATTTCCCATAGACACCACAGTTCCCAGAAGCATGTGTATACCATTCTCTTCAGCCCTTTTTCAGCATATAAATATGTTATTTTGTAATGACAAGTCATTAAATTTTTCAGCCTTTGGAATCCAGTGATTTTAGTGCCATCAATTTCAATAACATGTTGGGATGAGGAAGAGGGAAGGCTTTGGATCCTAAAGAGCATCGTTCACTTATTAAGGAAATAGTCTAACATAAAATTTATTTGTAGGTGAAGACATTTCCATGTTTATTCTTTTGGGGACTCACTGTTATAGCCAGATGAAACCCTCGGAAATTAGATATATCTGCAGTTATATCTTCCAGTAGTAATTGTTCTTTTCCTCCCACTCCCTTGGGTTATGAACAATAGTTCCTGCCTAGGAACATTTCTCCCCCCAATGCAGAATATAAAGAAAAAAACATGCCCTGTATGTGCCGCTTAAATCTCTAGGGAAGTTATTTAGACTCTCTGGACTTCAGTTTCTTCAGCTGTAAAGTGGGGACTAGTAATAACCTTAATACACAGATACCAAGAGAAGAATATAAATAGCATATGAAGAACACCTGGTATAGTGCACAGAATGCTGGTCAGATTAAAAACATTTCAGTTTGTATATTCTGGGTATAAAAACCCCAATACATTTACCCCACATAGTGTATTATGTAGTATATTATATAAATGTCTTACCTTTTGGAAGTTTCACCTCTAATTTCAGTATTAACTTTGAACTGGGTAAATGTTTTATCTTTCTTAAGATGCTAACTTCAGTTGTTTAAACTTATATGGAGAATAAACATATCTGTCTTTACCAAGTATAGTTCTACTTATATATTTTTAATTGAGTCTACTCTGAGATATTTTTAGTTAAATCACACTCTCTTTTTATCTTAGTTTTACAATTAAGTGTCTACTTCTGTTAATTTTCTAAATTGGAGACACATATCCAAAAAAAAAAAATCTTTCTTTTTTTAGCCATCTCTGTACTCAGTGTGGGGACCAAACTCACAACCCTGGGGGTCAGGAGTCGCATGTTTTTCTGACTGAGGCAGTCAGGCGCCCCCGTCTGTCTTTTGTTTTTTATCCTTTAAGGTGTTATTTTAAAGCTGACAATCGTTCTTGGCATTCCCTGTCCCCAGGTTGTATATGGTAGAGGAGGTTCAGCCTGGTAAGTAAACAGAGTGGCTGTCATGGGAAATATGCATGCAAGAAATAGGAAAAGCCAGGACCCAAATGCCTTGGAGCAATACTGAATTCATCCATCAAATGTCTGTTCACAGGGTCTGGTTTCTTGTACCGGATGCACGTTCTGATTGGGCAGCAATGAGGCCCTGGAAATGGTCAAATATTTTAAATATCACTTTCTCAGGAGGAAATTTGAAGCTTCATTAGTTTGCATGGGGTTAGAGATTGACCAAGAAAAAAAAAAGTCTAGAAACAAAACTGGGAATTAAGATTAGGTTATAGAACCACAGTAATTTCGGATTAAATGAAATTTAAAATAAAATTTTAATGGTATAAATTCCACATCTCATGTGTCTGATTTTAAAGCCTATGTGTATGCATATGTTCTAGTGCCTTCTAATCTCAGACAGAGATGAGTTTGAATGTTGCCTTTGTTGCTCACTTGCTGTGTTATCTGGAGTAACTTTCTCTTGGATGACTTTCTCATGAGCATTTTGGGACAGTTGTGATGCTTATTATAATTAAAGATCATTGATATATGTGAACTTCTAAAATAGTGGATATATAATACTTTAGGTGACTCATCCTTGCCCTTGTAACTGACATTTTATTGAAGTGATTCAGTTGTAGTTTACATTGCAAAGAAAACACCTAGCAACATGACCTGCTTCGGCAGATTTGTTATTAATCTTCTTAAAATGTTTAATTATATACAAAAAGAAAACCTGCTTAAAATCTATTCTTAGAGTCATTTAATTCTGTTTCTGCAAATAAACTATAGTCTAATTATATTTTGACATTTGTGTTTTCAGAGTGGATAATTTTAAATACACTTTGTAACTGGAGCCTATTTAAAGGTTATCTTTATGAGTTCCTTTTCTGTTTCTCTATCTTTAGACTCTTCATTATTTTACTTTTTTAAAGAAGATTTTATTCATTTATTTCACAGAGAGAGAGAGATAACGAGAGCATGAACACAAGCAGGGGAGTGGGAGAAGGAGAAGCAGGCTTCCCGAGGAGCAGGGAGCCCAATGCATGGCTGGATCCCAGGAACCCGGGGATCATGAACCGAGCCGAAGGCAGGCACTTAAGAACTGAGCCTTAGGACTGAACCCAGGCACCCCTTCATTACTTTACTTTTAATGTAAATTAATTTTACTCTTTTCCTAGAATCATTGTATATGTAATATTTAAACTAGTCATTAAGGATAATAATAAACATATAAAGTAAAAGGCATTTGTTTTTAACAACAGTTTCAATTATTACTGGTGAAATGTTGATATTTTAAATGTTCATATTTTAAAAAAGGTTTCGGTGTCTTTAAAATGTCTTTCACTGGGGCGCCTGAGTGGCTCAGTGGGTTAAGCCTCTGCCTTCGGCTCAGGTCTTGATCTCAGGGTCCTGGGATCAAGCCCTGCATCAGGCTCTCTGCTCAGCAGGGATCCTGCTTCCCCCCTTTCCATCTGTCTTCTGTTCTGCCTACTTGTGATCTCTCCTCTTTGTCAAATAAATAAATAAAATCTAAAAAAAAAAAAATAAAGTATCTTCATCAATTTTCATAGTTTTCAGCGTAGTTTCAGCATCCTTGGTTAAGTTTGTTACAAAGTTTTATTTGGTTTTGTTTGCTACTGTACGTGGATTATTTTCTTACTTCCCTCTTTGCATAGTTTATTGCTAAGATACAGAAACATAACTGATTTTCTTTTTTCTATGTTGTTTTTTTTATCCTGGAAATTTCTTATAATTGTTTATTATTCTCTTGGCTTTTTGTGGATTATTTAGGTTTTTCTACATGTAAGAACATGTCATCAGCAAACATAATTTTACTTTTTCCTCTGTGACTTGGATGCCCTTTATTTCTTTTTCTTGCCTAATTGCATGGCTATGACTTATAGTTCTATACTGAATAAAAGCAGTAAGAATGAGAGTCGTTCCCTTTTTGTTGATCTTTAGAGGAAAAGCTTTCAGTTTTTAAATGTAGAGTGTAATGTTAGCTGTGGGCTTCTTATATATGGTCTTTACTATGTTAAAGTAAATTCCTTGTGTACCTAGGATGATGCAGGTTTTATCATGAAAGGATATTGAATTTTCTCAAATGGTTTTTCTGCATTTATTGAGATGATCACATGATTTTTACTCTTCATTCTTTAATGTGATACTTCACATTAATGGATCTATCTTGAACCATCTTTTATCCAGGTATAAATTCTACTTACTCATGACACATCGTCCTTTTAATGTGCTGTTGAATTCAGTTTATTAATACTTTTAAGGGATTTTGTATCTTTATTTATTGGGGATCGTGGCTTATAACTTTCTTGTGGTATCTTTGCCTGGCTTTGATAATAGGGTAATGCTGGCCTCATAAGATGAGTTTTGGAGTGCTCATTCCTCTAATTTTTGGAAAGTTTGAAAAGTTTTGGCCTTATTTATTTATTTTTTTTAAATTTGGCAACATTTACTAGGGAAAACATCTGGTCCTGGGTTTTTTGTTTGTTTGTTTTTTTTTTTTTTTTTTTTTTAAGATTTTATTTATTTATTTGACAGAGATCACAAGTAGGCAGAGAGACAGGCAGAGAGAAAGAGAGGGAGACAGGCTCCCTGCTGAGCAGAGAGCCAGATGTGGGGCTTGATCCCAGGACCCTGAAATCATGACCTGAGGCAAAAGCAGAGGCTTAACCACACTGAACCACCCAGGAGCCCCTAGGGCTTCCCCCCGCCCCCCCGGAAGTTTTGATTACTGATTCGATCTCTTTACTTATTAATTTGTTCAGATTTTCAGTTTCTTCTGGATTCAATCTTGGTAGGTTGTATACTTCTAGAATTTATACATTTCTTCTAGGACATCCAGTTTGTTCACATATAATTGTTAATAGCAGCCTCTTATCCTTGTTATCTCTCTGGCAACAGTTGTGATGTCTTCTCTTCAATTTTTGATTTTACTTACTTGAGTGCTCTCTCTTTTTTCTTAGTTAGCCTAGCTAAAATTTGTTAGTTTTCTTTCTCTCTTCAAAAAATTAACTCTTAGCTTTGTTGATTTTTGAATTTTTCTACTCTGTTTCATATATTTATTAAATTAAACCTTTATATTATACCACACATAAAAAATCAACTCAAAATGCCTTATAGACTTCAGTAAAAGATTTGAAACTGTATAAATCCTATAAGAAAACAGAAGTAAAGCTTCTTCACCATAGTGTTGGCCATGATTTCTTAGCTAAAATGCCAAAAGCATAAGCAACAAAAGTAAAGTTGCAAGTGGGACCATTTCAAACTGAAAAGCTTGTATGTTGAAAAGCAAACAATCAACAAAGTGAAAAGGCAACTGGTGGAATGGGAAAAAATATTTGAAACTATGCATTTGATAAAGAGTTAATATCCAGAATGTTTAAGGTTCTGCTGTGATTAAATAGCAATGAATGACCAAAGCAAGAGAATACACATTCTTCTCTAGTGCACATGGAACATTCTCCAGAATAGGCCACATCCTGGGTTATAAATCAGGTCTCAACTGGTATCAAAAGATTGAGATCATTCCCTGCATATTTTCATACCACAATGCTCTGAAGCTAGAACTCAATCACAAGAGGAAATTTGTAAAGAACCCAAATACATGGAGACTAAAGAGCATCTTTCTAAAAAATGAATGGGTCAACCAGGAAATTAAAGTAGAATTGAAAAAAATTCATGGAAACAAATGATAATGAAAACACAACAGCTCAAAATCTGCGGGACACAACAAAGGCAGTCCTGAGAGGAAAATATATAGTGATACAAGCCTTTCTCAAGAAACAAGAAAGGTCTCAAGTACACAATCTAACCCTACACCTAAAGGAGCTGGAGAAAGAACAACAAAGAAAACCTAAACCCAGCAGGAGAAGAGAAGTAATAAAGATCAGAGCAGAAATCAATGAAATAGAAACAAACAAACAAAAAACCCAATAGAACAAAACAAAGAAACTAGGAGCTGGTTCTTTGAAAGAATTAATAAGATTGATAAACCCCTGGCCAGACGTATCCAAAAGAAAAGAGAAAGGACCCAAATAAATAAAATCATGAATGAAAGAGGAGAGATCACAACCAACACCAAAGAAATGCAAATAATTATAAGAACATATTATGAGCAACTGTACGCCAGCAAATTTGACAATCTGGAAGAAATGGTTGCATTCTTAGAGATGTATAAACTACCACAACTGAACCAGGAAGAAACAGAAAACTTGAACAGACCCATAACCAGTAAGGAGATTGAAGCAGTCATCCAAAATCTCCCAACAAACTAGAGCCCAGGGCCAAACGGCTTCCCAGGGGAATTCTACCAAACATTTAAAGAAGAATTAATTCCTGTTCTCCTGGAACTGTTCCAAAAAATAGAAGTGGAAGGAAAACTTCCAAACTCATTTTATGAGGCCAGCATTACCCTGATCCAAAACCAGGCAAGGATCCCATCAAAAAAGAGAATTACAGACCCATATCTTTGATGAACACAGATGCGAAAATTCTCACCAAAATACTAGCCAAGAGAATCCAACAGTACATTAAAAGGATTATTCACTACAGCCAAGTGGGATTTATTCCAGGGCTACAAGGTTGGTTCAACTTCTGCAAATCAATCAATGTGATACAATACATTAATAAAAGAAAGAACAAGAACCACATGATACTCTCAATAGATGCTGAAAAACCATTTGACAAAGTACAGCATCCTTTCCTGATCAAAACTTTTCAAAGTGTAGGGATAGAGGGTACATACCTCAATATCATTGAAGCCATCTATGAAAAGCCCACAGTGAATATCATTCTCAATGGAGAAAAACAGAGCTTTTCCGCTAAGGTCAGGAACATGGCAGGGATGTCCATTATCACCACTGCTATTCAACATAATACTAGAAGTCCTAGCCTCAGCAGTCAGACAACACAAATAAATTAAAGGCATTCAGATCAACAAAGAAGAAGTCAAACTATCACTCTGCAGATGGTATGATACTATACGTGGAAAATCAAAAAATTCCACTCCAAATCTGCTAGAATGCTAACAGGAATTCAGTAACATGTCAGGATATAAAATCAATGCACAGAAATCAGTTGCATTTCTATACACCAAAAACAAGACAGAAGAAAGAGAAATTAAGGAGTCAATCCCATTTATAATTGTACCCAAAACCATAAGATAACTAGGAATAAACCTAACCAAGGAGGCAAAGAATCTATACTCAGAAAATGATAAAGTACTCATGAAAGAAATTGAGGAAGACCAAAGAAATGGAAAAGTGTTCCATGATCATGGATTGGAAGAACAAATATTGTGAAAATGTCTATGCTTCCTAAAGCAATCTACACATTTAATGCAATCCTTACCAAAATCCCATCCATTTTTTTCAAAGAAATGGAACAAATAATCCTAAAATTTATATGGAACCAAAAAGTCCTTGAATATCCAGAGGAATATTGAAAAAGAAAGCCAAAGTTGGTGGTATCACAATTCCAGACTTCAAGGTCTATTACAAAGCTGTCATCATCAAGACAGTATGGTATTGGCACAAAAACAGACACATAGATCAATGCAACAGAATAGAGAGCCTAGAAATAGACCCTCAACTCTATGGTCAACTAATGTTCGACAAAGCAGAAAAGAATGTCCAATGGAAAAAAGACAGTCTCTTCAACAAATGGTGTTGGGAAAATAAGACACCCACATTCAAAAAAATGAAACTGGATCATTTCCTTACACCACACATGAAAATAGACTCAAAATGGATGAAGGACCTCAATATGAGGAAAGAATCCATCAAAATCCTTGAGGAGAACACAGGCAGCAACCTCTTCAATCTCAGCCACAGCAACTTCTTCCTAGGAACATTGCCAAAGGCAAGGGAAACAAGGGCAAAAATGAACTATTGGGACTTCATCAAGATCAAAAGCTTTTATACAGCAAAGGAAACAGTTAACAAAACCAAAAGACAACTGACAGAATGGGAGAAGATATTTGCAAACGACATATCATATAAAGGGCTAGTATCCAAAATCTATAAAGAGCTTATCAAACTCAACACCCAAAGAACAAATAACCCAATCAAGAAATGGGCAGAGGACACGAACAGACATTTCTACAAAGATGGCATGCAGAAGGCCAACAGACACATGACAAGGTACTCCACATCACTCGGCATCAGGGAAATACAAATCAAAACCACAATGAGATACCACCTCACACCAGTCAGAATGGATAAAATTAGAAAGTCAGGAAATGACAGATGCTGGTGAGGATGCAGAGAAAGGGGAACCCTCCTATACTCTTGGTTGGGAATGCAAGCTGGTGCACCCACTCTGGAAAATAGCATGGAGGTTCCTCAGAAAGTTGAAAGTAGAGCTACCCTACGAGCCAGCAATCTCTGGTCATTTACCAGTCTACTGGATATTTACCCTAAAGATACAAATGTAGTGGTCTGAAGGGGCACATGCACCTGAATGTTTATAGCAGCAATGTCCACAATAGCCAAACTATGGAAAGAACCTAGATGTCCATCAGCAGATGAATGGATAAAGAAGAGGAGATATCTATCTATCTATATATCTACTTAGATAGATCTATTTAGATAGATAGATAGATAGATATAGATATATATGTATATATACACACACACATACATACACACACATACACACACAATGGAATACTATGCAGCCATCAAAAGAAATGAAATCTTACCATTTGCGACGACGTGGATGGAACTAGAGGGTGTTATACTTAGCGAAATAAGTCAATCAGAGAAAGACAATTATCATAACTCCCTGATATGAGGAAGTCGAGAGGCAAAATGGGGGGTTTGGGGGGTAGGAAAAGAATAAATGAAACAAGATGGGATCGGGAGGGAGACAAATCATAAGAGACTCTTAATCTCACAAAACAAACTGAGGGTTGCTGGGGGGGAGGGGGTTAGGAAGAGGGTGATGGGGTTATGGACATTGGGGAAGATATGTGCTATGAAGTGTGTAAACCTGGTGATTCATAGACCTATACCCCTGGGGCTAATAATACATTATATGTTAATAAAAAAAAATAAAGAGGAAAAAGAAAAGATGACACACACTAGGCTAAGACAATGTTATATCAACATTTATTTGATAAACCAGCTAAACTAGGTGCCCTGACATGCTTCACTGTCCCAAATTTGGCATGTTGTAGCTGTTCTGGAAAACACGATTATTTTTTCATGGATGCGTGGCAATAGTTTTGATCCTGCCTCTTCATTTCTCCTCTCATTGTGTTTTTATCCTGATTCCCTGGTGTTCTTTCCCAGGAGTTAACCCTCAACCCATGAGGGGCTATCTCAATTACAGATTTCATAATGGGGAAACAATCCTAACAAAATAGGTGTTCAATCTCCTTAAAAAAATAGCAATGAATAAATAAATAAATAGTCAAAGAACTTGAATGGACATTTCTCCAAAGAAGACATATAAATGACCAACAAGTATATAAAAAGATGTTCTACATCATTTAATCAGCGGGGAAATGCAATTCAGAAG
The DNA here is from genome assembly GCF_963455335.1 of Martes martes. NCBI lineage: Eukaryota > Metazoa > Chordata > Mammalia > Carnivora > Mustelidae > Martes > Martes martes. Next base: position 27,258,622 of record NC_137892.1, read on the forward strand.
CACAGTGGGATATTACCACTTACCTGTTTTGATGGCTATTATTAAAAAAAAAATAGCAGGTGTTGGGAAAGATGTAGAGAAATTATAACCTTTGTATGTTTTTGATAAAAATGTAAAAAGGTACAATCTCTATGGATAACATTGTGGAGTTTCCTTAAAAAATTAAAAATAGAACTACTGGGGCGCCTGGGTAGTTCAGCTGGTTAAGCATCAAGCTCTTGATTTTGGCTTGGGTCATAATATCAAGGTCATGAGACTGAGCCCCTCATTAAATTCTACACTGGGCATGGAGCCTGCTTAAGATTCTCTGTCTACCTGTCCCTCTGCCCTGCACCCCCCCCCCAAAAAAAAGAAAAATAGAACTACCATTTGATCCAGCAATCGCATGTCTGGATATTTATTCAAAAGTGTTGACATGAGGAGTGCCTGGGTGGCTCAGTGGATTAAAGCCTCTGCCTTCAGCTCAGGTCATGATCCCAGGGTCCTGGGATCGAGCCCCACAACGGGCTCTCTGCTCAGCGGCAAGCCTGCTTCCCCCCTCTCACTCTGCCTGCCTCTCTGCCTAATTGTGATCTCTCTCTGTCAAATAAATAAATAAAATATTTTAAAAAATAAAAAAAAAAAAGTGTTGAAATGAGGCCCTCAAAGAGATGTCTGTACTCCCATGTTTATTGCAGCATTATTCACAATAACCAAGACATGAAAACAATGTAAATGGCCATCTGCAGATGTACAGATAAGGAAAATGTGGTATATAATAAAACGGAATATGGAATATTATTCAGCCTCGAACAATAAGGAAATTCTGCCATAGGTGGCAACATGGATGGATCTGGAGGACATTATACTAAATGAAATAAGCAGTAACAGAATGCAAATACTACTTGACTCCACTTATATCAAATATCTAAGATAGTCAAAATCATAGAAGCAGAGAGCAGAATGAGGGAAGGGGGAAATGGGAAGTTTCTGTTCAGCAGGTGGTATCAGTTAAGCCAGATGAGTGAGTCTAGATATCTGTACAACACCACACCTATTCTTAACAATATGTCTTGTGCACTTAAAAATTGAAGGGCACCTGGGTGGCTGATTCGGTTAAGTGTCTGCTTTTGGCTCAGGTCATGATCCCAGAGACCTGGGATGCAGTCCCACGTGGCGCTCGCTTCCTGCTCAGTGGGGAATCTGCTTCTCCCTCTCCCTTGCTCATGCTCTCTTGTTCACTCTCTTTCTCTCTCTCAAATAAATAAAATCTTTAAAAAAATTGAAGAGTTTAGATTTCATGTTAAGTATTCTTACCACAGTAAAAACAAAACAATAATTTAATAAATCAAGTTAGTTTAAATGTATTCCACAAGCATTATTTCTTTTCTATTTCTGGCATTATTTCTTTTTTTGTTTTGTTTTGAGTTTTACTAATCCACACTTACCATGTAATGTTTTATTATACAACTGAATACTTTTATTTCCATAGAATTGCTTCTTCCCTCCCTAATCTTTTAACCAGATCCGCTGAAAGAGCTGGAATGAGTAACATGATTTAAAAGAGCAGGATTAGCCTCCAATTTTATTTAAATTCAAGCCAGTTTGTCTCAGTTCCATCATGTTCTAACTTTTATTACAAATGTTTTCTTGCATACAAATGATTCATTATAATCCTTCTATAGATATCAATTGGCTTTTCAGACATTATTCATAGCAATATTTTCTGAGACTATTTAATGTGACTAGGTCTTTACAACCATTATCTGCTTTCTTTTATTTCATTCTTCTGATATAGAAACTATCATTATCCCTACATTTTGCAAAAAAAGAAGACCAAACCTTGCAGAGATTAAGAGAGGAATCCATGCTGATATTGATCCACAGAGACAGATTTGGAACCCAAGTCCACATTTTAGAACATTTGGGAAAAAATGAAGAGGAGATACAAAACAGTCACTTGTTTTTTGGGTTATTTTTGGAAGTAAAACTGATAACTTTGGGTAAGAATGTTCATATTGCATTGAGGTTATTGTCTCTTCAGATCACAGTTCACTGTATCTAGCCAATAAAAGTCACTTCAGTATTTAGAGGCCAGGTTTTAACAATACAATTTATGGGGTCAGTTATGATGTGGTACCCGTTAGCAGTGACACAAAATAGGCTGAGTAGCAGTTCTCAAAATAGACTGGAGAAAGAATTCTACCAGTTAGAGGCAGAATATGTTGATTTCCTGACTCCCATCTTAGGGCAAGGCTTTTCCAGGCACCACCCATGGCATTTCACTTGGCTGTTTCCAAATAAATATACCAATGGCTTGTTGAGCAGCCTCACTCTTCCCTTACTCTTACTCCTCTTGGCTTTTAAGGACAGCAGTTGGAATAAAGGACAGGAAAAAAGCTCACAGGTTTATCTGTAGCTATTCATTCACTCATTTTACAGTGATTCAGTAAGCATCATAAATATGCCAAATAGGGCCTTCTAGTTGCTGTGGGTACAAAAGTGATTGTTCCAAGCAAAATGGATAAAAAATTTTAGGTGATTTAAGACCTCCTTTTATGTGGACCCTAGTCTTATCCATACTTAAATATTTTCTTTCATTTTTTTTTCCCTGATCATAGGAGTTTGTTAGTTTTAGAGTGAATTGGTATATATGTTATTTATAAGTAGTCATATAATATTCAACTTGGATTTTTAATTCATTTTGGACATTATTAACTAAGAGTTCCACAAATCTCAAGCATTACCCGAAAGGAATTGTAGCAAACTGGTTAAATATACAGTATCTAGAGCTAGAATTCTCTTCTTTGGATCCCAGCCCTGCCAGTTAACAGTTTGGGAAGTTTTTAAAATGCTCAATATCTTGGCTTCCATGACAGTAAAATGGGCACAATAGTTCTAAAGTATCAGGTGGAGTTTTTTTGAAGATTGTTAATGTAGATTGTATGGGTAGCTATTATTAACTCTGTCAATAAATGAGGAAAGCAGAAGAATAAAGTGTTAAAACTAGTAAAACAGCAGACTCCATCAAAATCAGAAAATACTCCATACCTGTAGCACCACCTCTTCCCTTGAGAACTGATCCTGGTGTGCCTTCTTTCTGAGTCCCAGCACAGCCTTTCACTTAGTGCAGTGCTCCAAGCATCAGTCCAGGGGAGGTGATCCTTGAAACCAGTTTGCCATCCTAAACCTGTTCCGGACAGCATCTCAGTGCTTCGTGTACTGACAACGGTTCTTCTAGGAAAAAGAGGTAAATTGGAAGGATTCAAAGTTCCTTGTAGTGAAGGTAATCATATTTTTCAGTTTGTCCTGGAAAGCCTCTGTTTTCAGCCCAGTGTAATTGTTGTTAGTATTCCCTCTCAGTCTCAAAGTTTTCACTTTGGATGACAAATTTTATAACAACCTTAATTGTATCTTATTATAAAGGGCATAGTGTAGATTATTTTAACTATTTTGAACTTGATGTTTCTTTATAACTGTCAAGGAGCAACAGCTGATTCTTACACATATGAATATTAAAGTCCAGCTGTAAAGACATTTATATCTATGAAAAAATAGCTTCGTAAAGCTTTTCAAAAGGTAAGTTTCATCTTTACTTTTGTTTTCCAATAAATGCTAAGATTGTATTGTTTTTTCAAATACCTAATTCTTATGTGTGTGTAACAATTACTCACAATTTCAAGAAATACAACCCTAAAACCTGGATCCAATGTCCCTTGTGGGGCCAACTTCTTTTTAAGTGACTAGAACAATTTACCATCCTCAAGAGGCTTATTAATTTCTTATCTCCAGATGACAGTCTTAAAATAGATGGCTCATTTACAAACTATTAGATACTCTTTTATGAAACAATGCATATGTTTTATGTTTATCTTTAATATGAATTTTTTATACCGTAGATAAATTGAACTCAGGAAATATTTACATATCCTAAATCAAGTCAGTGTAATAAATTATTTGCATAGTTGTGATGGAATCCATATTCAGAGGATAAAGGTTTAGTAATAAACATTTTCATTCAACCATGGTTATTGAGTGTTGAACAACTTTCCTGACGTTTGTCTTCCTACAAACAATCACAGATGAATTTATAACAAATAATGAGTTGGTAAGTGTTAATAGTTAAATTATTTTTAATTAGCTTTGACTTAGCTTCTTCAAGGTTTTAAAAATATTAACAAAAAAAAATCAGTGATCTGATAAGTCATTCATCAAAGCAGATATTACCATTATTAATTCCCTTACGGGTTAGGATTTTACACACACATATAGCATTTGCAAATAATTTTAGAGTTTTTGTAGACCCCAAACATTATTCATTAGAATCCAATTTATTATTTGCAACTATCCCAGTGGAAGTAGTATTAAACCAGTTTAAGCTGATTTTAATAAGAAATTGAGAAGATCAGGTAAAAACATGCCACTGGAAAACCTAAGTTTCTGTGGATTCCTTATTAAGAAACTGATAACCAAAGTATAAAAATTGTAACATGTTAGACACTATAATTACATAATAAAACAATTTTTAACATTGTTCACATTTTAGACAGCTACGATTATATGATTTTTAGATTGAATGATGTTAGAAAGTATTGATTATTTCTATTACCAACAGATATGAATTATTTCCTAAGTATTTCTTTCAAGTGTGGTTATTGGTTATATATTTAGATGTAGTTTTATAATGGGGTTTGGAGAGTATTAGAGTAGAAATATCAGGAAAATAAGCTAGCCAATGGCATAAATTTTGGCCTTGTTATTTCTGCTAAAATTATAGTAAAATATTTGCTAATGTACTAAAAGTAGATCATGCCCATAGATTATGAAAGGTCATCTCCTTAAATCTGAATTAAATTGACTATGAAGACTAATCATAAATATTTCAGCCGTGTTAGAAAAAGTCTGATCTGTGTTGTCTCTTGGAAATGGTCTTCTTGTCTTCTTGTTTGTTAAAAATGATTCTGTGGAGTATATTTGTGCATTTCAGCAAAATAGTAAAGAACATAACCCCAGTGCCTGCAACACAGTAATTGTGTAATTGTTCAGAGAATGTGGCAGTTCTCCCCCTGTCTTTATGTCTCTGTCTCTCTTTTTATCTCTTTCGGTCTCTCTCTCTTTCCCTTGCTGGTTCCATTTCTGATTTTTCTCATTCCTTGGTCTCTTAAGTGTGCGTATGCCTCTGACTTTCTCTCTGACTTCCTTTTCCTTACCTTTTCAAACTGAATTAGAAGATCTAGTTTCTAGTCCCAGTTTCATAAACTCAGTAATATCTTAGGTTACAGCTCAGAATAAATTGGCTTTTGAAACTCTTGGGGACATTCAATCTCAGTAAAATTTCAAGAGCAGAAGGATGTACTGATAATTCTAATTCATTTGTAGTCCTCCAACTTCCCTGTTCCCTATTCCCTATTCCCTCTTTGCCCACTCTTAAAAACCGGTTACATTATCTGATTCAGTTCTAGCCTAATTTAATTAAAAAGATTACTAGAGGTTTATTGTATGCAAAGCAGTGATTTAATTTCTCTGAGGAATGACAGTTAATAATTTATCATCTAAAAAAGAATAATATAGAAGATGATATAATAGTGGATATGTATAAATATGTATGCATGTAAATCCAGAGCTTAAGAAAACTGAAACTACAGACTGCTGAAGGTAGTTGGTAAGTCGGCCATTTTAACACACACTTCTCAGCGACTAACAAATCAAGTAAGAAATAATGAGAGGTATCTGAGATAAAAGCAAAAGAATAAATATAGCTTGGACTACTAGTTATAAAGGTATGAACCGGAACATTTACAAAACCAGACTATGGATTATGTCACTAAAAACCTAAGTTATCCATGGTGTCAATATTATACAGAAGAAATTCTCCAGTTAAGACTTAATAACCTAGGGAGGGGCACCTGGGTGGCTCAGTTGGTTAAAGCGCCTGCCTTCAGCTCAGGTTGTGATCCTAGGGTCCTGGGATCGAGTCTTGCATGGGGCTTCTTGCTCAGCAGGAAGTCCGCTTCTCCCTCTGCCTGCTGCTCCCTGTGCTTGTGCTCTCTCTCTCTTTCTGACAAATAAATAAATAAAATCTTTTTAAAGTTAAAAAAAAAAAAGGAATTAACAACCCAAAGCTTTATTAAAAATTCAATATGTTTAGAAATCAAATGATGCATTCTTAAATAATTTATAATAAAAGGAAATTATAAAGATTGCTAAGAAGATTATGAAGTTAAAAGCTGTTTCATAGAAAAGATTAATAAAAGAATGATATAACTTTGAAATGAGGTAAAATAATTCCAGGTTCCTGCTGTTTCCATAGGAATTCTGTCTATTTTTTAAGACTAATTAAAGTGTCCACATAAAATGTTGAAGAGAAGAGAAAAATTGAACCTTCTAAACTCATTTAAGGAGACTAGTGCAATTTTAATCCCAATAAAGAGGAAAAGTATTGGCTCTTCTTATGATTGTGTAAGGAAAATCAGAAATAACGTAAGGGCTAAATAAAATGAAAATGTATTTTACAATACATAATTGTCAAGTAATAGTTATATAAGTTACAAAATGATTCATCAGAAATTTATCAATATATTTTATGTAACTCCATTTATGTATTAATGATTTCTAGGGAAAAATTATTTGATATCTTCAGATGCAGAAAAAATGCTTTAGTAATGTTTTGATAACAACTCAACAAATCAGGGATATATGGGAGCTGACATTTATATGTACTTGTTTTTCTGTTATGTAAGAAGGACATATAAATATATATGTATATATTTATATATGATATGTATAGGTATATTCCTATAAAGACAGACATTCCTAATGAATTTATCTAAAAACATATGAAATAAATGTTTTTCCATTAGGTGCAATGATTGCTGAAATTCTACAACAAACACTATACCTACTGAAAACATTTAGATACTCTTTTTAAAAGATGGGTCAAGATGAGGATATTGACTAATACAGCTACTATAACATAGCATTTGATGTCTTCTTGATCAGTGCTCTGAGAAATAAATGTTAAGAATTGAAAGAGAAAAGAGGGGTGCCTAGGTGGCTCAGTGGGTTAAGCCTCTGCCTTCAGCTCAGGTCATGGTCTCAGGGTCCCGGGATTGAGCCCTGCATTGGTCTCTCTGCTTAGCAGGGAGCCTGCTTCCCTCTCTCTCTCTGCCTGCGTCTATGCTTACTTGTGATCTCTCTCTCTCTCTGTGTCAAATAAATAAATAAAATCTTAAAAAAAAAAAAAAAGAATTGAAAGAGTAAAAGATAAAATTGTGATTTGGGGGGAAATGTGGTTAGGTACCTAAAAACAATAACGATCGCAGTAAATCAGGATCATAAAGTATTTAGACTAACAAGTTTTCCACAAAGTTGTCAGGTAAAATACAAACGTAATAAAATCAATAGCATCCTTCTCTAAACCAGTTATAACCAACTATAAATAAGACACTTTATAGAAAATTCACAAAAACTAAAATGTATTTAGGACTTAGCTTACCCACACACAAGAAATCTATGGAAAAATTCTGAAGGTAATAAGGTAGGAAGTGATCTGGATGAGTGGAGAGACATTGCTGGCCTTTAATCAGTGATAATGTATTTTTTTCTTTTTTTTAAAGGTTTTTTAAGTTTATTTATTTGATAGAGATCAAAAGTAGGCAGAGAGGCAGGCGGAGAGAGAGAGGGAAGCAGGCTCCCTGCCGAGCAGAGAGCCCAATGCAGGGCTTGATTCCAGGACCCTGGGATCATGACCTGAGCCAAAGGCAGAGGCTTTAAACCCACTGAGCCACCCAGGCGCCCTGATAATATATTTTTTAAAACTCCTAATATTTAATATTAGTTACTTTGATCAATTCTATTCAACCCCCCACTTGGATACTTTTGAGAACCATGATAAATTTACTCTAAAATATAAATGGAACAATAAAGGTTAACAAGTAGTTAAATATAGTCTTAACCCTTGCCACTTAACATTTGATTCTTGGACAGACATCATCATTGTCATCATATTGTGGGATCTGGTAATTTATGGAAGACTCTTGGGACTCATCCCAGACCTTGTGGGTCAGGATATGTATTTTATCAAGGTCCCCAGGTGATCTCTATGCAGGTGTTTCTGTGTGTGTGTGTGTGTGTGTGTGTGTGTGTGTGTGTGTGTATACGGGTTTATGTAGGTTTTACTAGAGAAGAGATTACTATAAATCAATAAGAGAAAGATAACATTTCGACCTAAGATTGCAAGCAGTTGAACCAAGAACTACAGAAGACTAAAAAATCGGTTATCTGATAGGGAGAGGTTCATGTTCTTTGGTAAATAGAATAACAGTTTTTTTTTTTTCCCCCACACATCTGCCTTCATTGCAAATAGCAGCTGGAACACTTCCAGCAATAGTAAATTAATTTACGTAAGTAGGGGTTCAATGAAGCCACCTGGTTTGAGCCTTTGGAAGGTCATATGTAGATGCTGACCCACAGCAGCAAGAAGAGGACTACAAAGCCATGAAGAGCGAGGCCACCAAGGAGCTGAGGAGCTCTTTGTAGAAATCCTAAGTGTTCTTGGTGGCAGTAATCTCTTAACGGAAGAACCAGGCGGTGAAGAACATGCCAGCGGCCAGTAGCACCATGGTCAGATGGGGGAAGGCAACCAGGTTTATCTGCTCATGGCCTCCTGCTCCATTTTGCCAGGAGCAAGATCATCCATTGCTCCACCACTGGAATGGAAAAATAAAGATTGTATAAAGAGGCACCATTTTGGATATATTATGGGCTTGGATAATGCCACATGTTTGACGAATGTGAACTCCAGGAATCCTGACATTCTGTTGGGAGCTGTGGACCACTGCAGGACTCCTGGAAAGCACTGAAGCAGTTCTCAGTAAAATTAAATACTCACGTGTTCGATGGGCCAGCAATCCCAGTCCTGGACATAGACCCCAAAGTCTATGAGGGAACACGCACAGGTTAATTGGTGCAGTGTTGCTTGTGGTATCAGCAAACTTCAGACTCTCCAGGCATTCATCGCTTCAGGATGGACAGGCGTGTGTGGTGGGTGTACCCTGTGGAGTACTATGCAGTTATATTAGATAGTGGGCAAAATAAACACACATGCTGAAAACAACGTGCCTTGGGGCATCGGGTGGCTCTGTCGGTTGGGTATCTGCCTTTAGCTCAAGTCGTGATCCCAGGGTCCTGGGATGGAGCCCCACGTTGAGCTCCCTGCTCAGTGGGCAGTCTGCTTCCCCACTGCTCATGCACGCGCTCTCTTTGGTTCGCCGTATCTGAAATAAATAAAATCTTAAAAAAAAAAAAAAAAAAGAAAACATCAGACCTTATAGGAAAGTAAAAATAACTAGCTCGTAAGCATCGTTTTCATAAGTTAAAATGGTAAGAATGAAAACTGTTCACTTCATGAGACTACATAGAAAAGAACCAAACTCATCAAACACATTGGAATAGTTTACTGTTTTAGGGAGGTGTGGAATGGGAATGGGGAATAGATAAAATATACCAAATAATTGAATTGGAAAAGGGACTAATGGTAATGCTTTGCTATGAATTAAGGTGCATAATTAACTTTTTCAAAGAGAAAGAGGGAGGCAGAGATAGAATGTAAATTATAAGAACTTTAAATTATAAAAATAATTATGTAAATTATAATGCAATTATGTAGAATGTAAAAGTCAGTAGGCCCTACATTCAAGAGTTTTGAGATCTACCATCATCCAGTACAATAATATAATGCTTAGAAGTGATCCTTCACTTGAGCATTTTAATACATTTCAGTGTGTTAATACTTTGCACTATAATCCCAAGAAAACTTTTCAGAGCCATGATGGTGTTAACATAATCTCTATAAAAAGTTGAATTTTGTTGAGATGCAATTTTTTTTTAAAGATTTTATTTATTTGAGGGAGAAAGTGAATGAGAGAGAGAGAGAGCGCAAACATGAGCAGATAGAGAGGGACAAGCAGACTTGCTGTTGAGCAGGGAACCTGACACTGGACTCCATCCCAGGACCCTGGGATCATGATCCAAGCCCAAGACAGATGCTTAACCCAACTGAGCCACCCAGGCGCCCCTGTTGAGATGCAGTTAAACTGTGATTTACAAACTGGAGGATAAAGGGTCAGATTGGAATAGCAGATGTGTCTTGTCTGGCCTGTATGGGGCTCCTAAATATTATAGGTAATCACTAAGACTGAAAGATCATTAAATTTCACATAAAAGTCTTAGCAGATGGCAAGTTCTGGCCACATGGGTCCTCTAGTTTTACATGGCAATGCTTTCGTGGTTGCTGGGGAGCACCTGCTGTCTGAATGTGGACCATGCATTCTCCAGGTCAGCACATCCTTGCCTGATGGCACTGGCCTTGAGATCAGCCGTCCAGCTCCTGCTGACAGTGGATATGGTGAGGCCTTAAGGAGAGTTTGTGGTCGAAGATGCCCGAGGCTCAGCAAAGCGGCTCTCTTTCAACATGTCAGGACTGTGTCAGACTTAACTGCCACATCTCTCCCTTGTATCCTTCCATTGACCTTTGGGTTGATTACATGGGGGTTCTTCTTGCTTGCTTCTGCATATACTCAGACAGGTTTTAAATCCTGCTGCCCGCAAGTGAACTTCTATCCTGTTGAATTTAATCTCACCCTTGCCCTTCTCACACTGTCTTGGCTTTAGATACTTTGAAATCTCTTCCTCCCCCTTTTCTAATCTCATATAAATACAAACAATAATATCTGTCTGACTGATGGCTAGAAAACACAGAAACCATATTATAGTGCTGAGTATGGCAACACTCGTCTCATTGAAATGCACGCCAAGGAGTTATCTTACATAAGTTAACAGAAATATTTTCAGTCTTTGTCTTAAATCTGTATTTAGTCATTTCTTATCATGGGTGCTCTAATTTTGGGAATGCTGTCGATTTTATTAAGTATTATTAATCATGAGTATTAAAATGATTTATTTTTAGGTGTCTGTTTTTATATATACTTTTTGGTAATTTATTCAACAACGTGAAACACCTCCCATGGATACCAGGGGCCAGGGGTGTCTCTAGAATTAAGGCTTCTTCTGTGCTCCCAGGAGCTTGTGGAATGTAGATAAGATGGGAGGAAACAACGAATAAAAGCCTATGTAAAAACCATAAGAGACTCTTAATCTCAGGAAACAAACTAAGGGTTGCTGGGGGAAGGGGGAGATAGGGTGGCTGGGTGATGGACATCAGGGAGGTTATGTGTTATGGTGAGTGCTGTGACTTGTGTAAGACTGATGAATCACAGACGTGTACCCCTGAAACAAATAATACATTATATGTTAATTTTTTAAAAATCCTATGAAGAGAAGGTAGTAGGTGAATTATAGAGCAGTTATTTCTATCTGTAGAGATGAAGGATATGAGAGGGAAATTTTTCATAGCTTCATGGAGGAAGTGACCAGACAAAATATGTTTTCTGCCCCTCATTAACCCTGGTCCTGGTTCCCTTACTGGCTTTCTTTATTATTTAATTCTCCCCCCTTTTTTTTCCCACTTGATAAAAATGACTCCTGAGCACACAAGACATTGCTATAATCTAATGAACAGCATTATTTTTGTGTGGGGGAAAAAAACCACACTTGTAGAGGAAAAAAAAAAAACAAATATCTGTGAGCATAGCTCTTTTCACCACTTCACTTTAATAAAAAGGATAATTACTTTGGCTTTGGAAAATAACAAGATTTCCACATAGTTTCCATCACTTAAGGGATGTTTTATTCCTGCGTCATTAACTCCCCCAATACACGTCTTCTCCAGTCCCTGTGAATTCTTTTGTTTCAGCATCTGCTGGGGTGCACAGGGCACGAAGGAGGTTTAGCAGGACCCAGACAGACTCTGTTTTCCCTCCTCTTTTCTGAGCTATAAATGTATTTTTACATCCATTGGGGGAAAAATATGTTGCCATTCAAACATGCAATTTTATGGGAAGAATCATGTCAGGTCAGACTGAAGTCTGTGACTAAGTAAAAAATTGGAAAGTAAATGGTAAGCGAATAGTAACAGAAGTGGTATATAGAAATGGAAAAACCGAGGGTAGATCTTAGATGGCTGAAGTTTAAACATTTCTGGATTAGTTGCTTTTTTGATCACTTTGAACTTCACCATTCAATGGTTTTATGAAATCTCTTTCCTCTTGGGAGACCCTGAGACTTCTCAGAGACTGAAGTGTCCACTGAGGTATGGCAAGGAAGCCCACATGAAGATGTACCAGGGATGCTCATAATTTTGTCTGAGATACAGATTAAATCCCTTGGGATAATGAACATGGCCCTTGGGACATGCGTTTACTCCTGCCTGACAGGAAATTCAGCTGAGGATGAGCAAAAGGAAACTACAGTGGCTAGAGGATAAGAAAGATTCCCACAAGTGACACCAAGGTTTCTGCAAATGAAATCTCTCACCACACAGCTGACTTTCCAATACAGGTCATGCTAGAAGAAATCCTAAATTATCTTTCTCTTCCTTCACTGGGCAGTGGTTTGCAAATCATCATGAGAAGAGATTTTCAAAGAATAAAGAATAAAAAGATATAGGAAAAGCATAGAAGTGTATCAAGCAGTCCATTAGTATAAATTTTATGTGTGTGGATTTATGTGATATTTGTCAGCTTTGGAAGTTGTAGTTTTTTTTTATTTATTCTAAATAAATGTTTACTCCTGTGCTTACCTTCTTGAGGGAGTTTCTAAAGATTATATATGGTTCATACTGTAAGCACATCTGTGAGATGCAATTCAATAATTTCCCTAGAAGGAAGAGCAAAGGATGGGCCTTCTTCCCTCTTCATTTTTAAAAAAATTTTTATTTTGTTTTATTTTATTTTTTTATATTTAAAAAATATATATTTATTTAATCTCTGAAAATATATTATAAAAAAATGGAAAAATTCTTGAAGGACAACTATGTAATTTGGCTAGAAAATTCAGATCTTTGTTAATTATATTTAGTTTTAAAATGTTGTTAAAATATAACATTGGCCATTTTACCTAGTTTTTAGTGTACAAATCAAAGGCGTGCATTATATTCAGTGTTGTACAGCCATTATCACTATCGATTCCCAGAAGTTTTTTGTCACCCAAACAGAAATTCTGTAACCTTTCAGGATATTTGTTGGGAGTAATGAAATACTATTAAGCAATGACTCCCCAGGACTTCCTCAACCTTGCCCCTAATAACCTCTAATCTGTTTTCTGTCTCTATGAATTTTCCTGTTGTCTATATTTCATATAAGTGGAATCATCCACTATTCATCTTTTTATGTCAAACTTACTTCACTTAGTATGTTTTCACTCTTCATCTGTGTTGGAGAATGTATCAGATGTTGTTCCTTTTTATGGTTCCATTGTGTAGATAGAACATGTTTTGTCTATCCGTTTATCTGTTGAGGGATACCTGAGTTTTTTCCTACCTTTTAGCTATTGTGAGTAAAGCTGAAACTAATTTTGACGTACAAATGTCTCTTTCAGCCCATGTTTTCAATTCTTTTGGGTTTATGTCTAGAAGTGAAATTGTTGCATCATGTGCTAATTCTCTTCTGCTTTACAAGGAACCACCAAACTATTTTCCACAGTGATTGCATCATTTTAAATTCCAACCAGCAATGTATGAAGGTTCCACATTTTCCACATCCTAGCCAACACTTTTAGTTTCAGTATTTTCATTGTAACCATCCTTCTGGATATGAACTGGTACCTCCTTGTGGTTTTGATCTGCATTTCTCTCATAACTAATAGGGTGAGAATCTTTTCATGTGCTTATTGGCAATTTGTATGTCCTCTTTGGTCTAAGTCTTTTGTGCCATTTTACATTGGGTTTTGTTGTTGAGTTTTAGGGTTTCTATACATATTTTGGACATTAAACCCTTATCACATGCGTGACATGCGTGACAAATATTTTTCCCATTCTGTTGATTGTCATTTTACTTTATTATTTTTTAAAGGTTTATTTATTTTGAGAGAGCGACAGACAGAGGGAGACAGAGAGAGAGCATGATCAGGGAGAGGGACAGAGGAAGAGAATATTTCAGACTGACTCCCTACTGTGCAAGGAGCCCGACACAGAGCTTGATCCCACAACCCATGAAATCATGACCTGAGCCAAACCAAGAGTCAGATGTTTGACTGACTGAGCCACCTCAAGTGCCTCTTTTTACTTTCTTGATAATGTCCTTTGATTCACAAAAGGCTTTTAAAAAAAAATTGATAAAATCAGATTTATCTCTTTTTTTCTTTTGTTGGCCATACTTTGTCCTACCTAAGAATCCATTGTCAAATCCAAAGTAATGAAGATGAATCCTTTTGTTTTATTCTAAGGGTGTTATGGTTCATCTCTATATTTAGGTCACTGATCCATTCTGGGTTGGTTTTTGAATGTAGTGTAAGGTAGGGGTCCAGTTTCATTCTCTGGAATGTGAAGATCCAGTTGTGCCAACACCATTAGTTGAAGAGACTATTCTTTCCCCATTGAACAGACTTGGTGCTCTTGTCAAAAATCAGCCGGTCATAGATGTATGGGTTTATGTTTATCGTGGACTCTGAATTTTATTTCATTGGTCTCGATGCCTATGCTCTGCTGGTCTTACACTTCCTTTTGTATTTTTTCTTACACTGGCCTCTTCCCTAAATTAATTAAGTGCACATCCCTCACAGTCTGGGTGTCCCAGTTATATTATCTGAGGGACCTCTGAAGATTTATTTTCAGTTTTTGTTGTTGTTTCAGTTTTTTCTCTTTTAAAGATATAAATGATGCCATCTATTTCTTATCATTTGTTGTACATATACATGTATATGTATAAATATGTGTTTATGTATATTTATATAAATATTTATGCAAACAAATGATAATACATAGTTTTACCCTTGTCAGTCTTTTAACTAGCTCTCTTTATATATAAGGGGCAGATTTCAAGTAGTTGTTTATCTCATCTGGATATCTCTACCTTCAATGTGCTTATTATTTTTAAAAAATATTATTTGTTATTACATTGCTTATTTGCTCAGACTCTGCCATGGGGTTGAGATAGTCCAATTCTGTTGTTTGGTTAGGCTTCATTATACCCTGTTTGTTTTGTATAATCTCTTTTTTTTTCCCCCCCGAAGACTTTATTTATATATTTGAAAGAGAGAGAGATCACAAGTAGGCAGAGAGGCAGGCAGAGATAGAGCGGGAAGCAGGCTCCCCGCTGAGCAGAGGGTCTGATGCAGGGCTCAATCCCAGGACCCTGAGATCATGACTTGAGCTGAAGGTGGAGGCTTAATCCACTGAGCCACCCAGGCGCCCCTCTTCTTTTTTTTTATAGAAAATCTTCAGGTGAGTAACAGCAGCAAAAACCGAAAGTTGGCTGTAGGAAATGAGTAAAGAATTAAAAGGCTTTCATTAACCTGTATGTCTTGGTGACAGGTGCTTTCTGGCTATGGCCATCTTGAGTCACTGGAATCTCTGCTTATTGTACATGAAGGAATTAAAAACACAGCCTTCTCTATGTCTATAATTAGGAATATTGCTTGGCCTAGAATGATGAGGGAGCAGGAGGCTGACTGAGGACAAAGCAAAAGCTGGCACCTTGCACCCCCTCTCCATCCGCTCCTCTTGGTAATATGTGTAGCATTCCTCAGGCACCCCTGACCGCCATAAATGAGAAACAAATAGTTAATTTGCAGAGATCACAACCCTGCAAGACAGGAATCTCCCAACTATCTTGATGTTAATGGCTTGCTAAAAGACAGTATGGATCAAGCCAGGAGACCTCTGGTATCCCTGCACCTTGTAGGCCCTCTTTAGCATATGAAAGCTCCATTGAAACATCCCTTTCCCTCACCTTCCCCCAACCGCAGGGTACATAACCTGCCATCCCTCACAACCCGGGGCAGCAGCTCTTCCTGCCCCTGGGTCCTGTCCCCGTGCTTTAATAAACCACCATTTTGCACCACAGATGTCTCAAGAATTCTTTCTTGGTCATCGGCTCCGGACCTCACCCCACCGAACCTCACCTAGGTTCCAGAACTTCATCATTGAATACTACCTTCGTGTTAGTGATACACCTTTTAAACAGTTTGCATATAAGAGGCCAATAGTTAAGAGTTGCCATTGCTCAAGAGATGAGAATCTAGGATAGTATTTCCTGTCACCGTGTCTTTCCCTGAGATTTTCATTTGTGTTATGGAAAAAAGAATGTTCTGTAATTAGATCAATTTGAAAAAAAAACTTATTTATGTAACAGTTTTGTTTCTTTTTAATTGCGATTTTCTCAGAATCTTTCATGCAAGATGTCCATGGTAACTCAGTAAGAAAGTGTGGATTGCAGTCTTTCCTAACTTGGATCTCAGAAACTGCGTAGGACAGTTATGTAATACCATTTTGGGTAATGCTGATCTAGAAAAATATATCTAGATCCTTTTGGAAGATTGAGGGACAAATTATACTGAGTAGAAGAGATGAATAGCAGTATGATAACCCAGGAAGAATGACTTCGGGTTTTTTTTTATAGCTGCAGAGCACCCAGTAGTTATGAAATATAACTAGAAAAGGGTCAAAAGTCAAGGAAAAATGTGGGATTTTACCAAAATGGTTGATCTTCACGGATTTGGGGCTGGCATATACCTCTTTAGAAATGGAGGAAAACCTGGTTCTTGGCCATGTTATACTTCCAACCTACTGTAATCAGAAAGGACAGCGATGCTGCTTAGTTGTAATGGTTTTCACATTCCACAAGTTGGTTTGTTTTCAGGCATGTTTATTCAGTGCACCTATGTTTAGTTGCTGTATCTCTCTGTGGGACCTCACTATTAAAATGTATTATGCATGAAAGGTTTAAATGAAAGGAAAGGTCACAGAGGGATCTGGGTAGACAGATTGTCTAAGGTTCTTTTGAGACAGTAAACTCAAAATACAGCACAGAGAAAAGTGTAACCTTCGTGATTTTAATGTAAAACTAGGAATGTCTTCAAGATGGGCGATGCCTTTGTTCCTGAAGTCTGCTTTTGTGTTGCATAACTATGTATAAAATTTGATCTTACAGCTGCAAACAGTCTTTGAGAGTTTACTAATTTTAACTTGAAGACTTTAAAATAATGAGTGAATTGCTCAGAATTTCAAGTAGACCCCATGCTTCTCCGGAGACTAAACAGGATCTTTAAAAAAATTTTAGTGTTGTATCTCTTATGAATGTCATTCAAGATTACAAATATCAGATAGTCTACAAAAGTACGTTGTGGTCTTTTTAGAATGTAAAATAATATTAGTGGGAAATCTTTACTAGCCACTGATGATGTGATAAATGTAGATTCTAATAAAACATGTCTTTTGTAAAATAAACAAGCCACTTCTGTTGAGAAAGGAATGTAAGATCACTATGCAAATCCATTGACAGTGTTCATGTCTTTTGTTGCGCTATTATGTAATTCAGAATAAAAATAGGGTCCTCACATTATAGTTAACTATTTTATAATTTTGGAATTGTTCCATAATAATGCAGCAGGAAGAAAAAGAATTTATAATGATCAGAACTTTTCTCTTAATGTCCTAAATGGAATAGCTCAAACTATCAGATATTTTAAAAATTTTTAATCAGGTAGGCTTTTTGTTTTGTTTTGCCTTTTTTGTTTGATTTTTGTTTGTTTGTTTGTTTTTATCTTTGTTCATTTCTGGCATAATAAAACAATTTTGGAATATAATTCTGATTTAGCTTTAAATCTTCCTTTTAATCAGCTTGGGAAGTGGTCAACCCCTAAAGATTCATGGCCTTTTTTTTTTTTTTTCCTCTTAACTTCGCTGGTGGACCCTTCCCCAGATTTTTCAGGTATTCATTGTCACCCTTGCTTTTCTCCATTGACCCAACTCGTAGGAATGGATCTGTAACTTGAAATGTAGGGTACAGTGTAAATACCATTTAATCACCCCAAATGTTATAGAACATAAATATGATTCAACCACCCAAAATGTTATAGAGTGGTGTAGATTGATTCTAGAGAAATCTCAGTCATCAGCGAGGACCATTTAGGCATATATTTTGTAGTTTAGCTCACAATTTACAAATACTTACTTAGAGAACTCCAGTAATCTTTTAAGTCAGGACACGTCATATGCCTGAGGATAAGAAACACCTTAGGGTCTCTGATAGCCATCCCTCTGGCTCTAAAGATTGACTGTCCACTTCCAAACAGTCAGAAGAGTTTCTGAACCTCATGAAGTCATGTTCCAGCCTTCTGAAAGGGTCTTTTCTCTTTTTAGCCTCTGTAGATTCCTGTCCCTTCAGCCCTTCCACAGTGGCAGGCTGAATTATGAATTATGGCTTTATTTATTTACCTGTGGGAATTTTTTAAGCTATGAAAAGCATGTTGCATTTGGTTTGCGTATATTTAAAACATGTGTGTCATATTTATTGATTCTGGAGAAAGCATTTATACGTAAAAAAAACTTTTGTAGATATGAGAGAAACAAATTAGCCTTTTGGCTAATGTGCTTGAATTCGTGCTTTCCTAGGGCTGAGAGTTCCTTGGCTGGAGCACAGCAGACAGAATTCTTAGTGGGAAGGAGCTGAGCTGGAATGCAAGAAGCTCGTGAGAAAAGTTGGTTCCTTATGCACTTCTTATCCTGTCACTCGTTAGCTGCCTCTAATCATTTTAGCAAATTTCCTCTTCCTCTCATAGCTCAACCTGCTTTTCTACCTTAAGACTTATTACCTGAGCATTTGAAGCATGAAACATAGAAAATAAGAAAAGAGAAAGTGGGAACGGGGCCTCTTTGAAGAGGGGATGAATGATGAAGAGGAGAATAACTAAATGGAACTTCTTTTCTTGAATTCACTGTATTCTTCCTTTTTTCTTTCCTGGGTTTCTTTTCACCAAAGAACTCTCCATTCTTGATCAATAGCAGTTTGAGGCTGTTACCGTTCATCATTAGGAATAATCTGAGTCTTCCCGCCTTCTGTTGTTTGGCATGTATTTTCACCTGGGGCCTGGATTTATTCTCACTCATGTCCTCCTTGAAAATACTGCTTAGGAAGCAAAAGTAACTAACATTGTGATTCAACTGGAATTTAATCTTCTGAGTTTTTCCAAGGTAGTACCAGGCTCATTATTGCCTGTTTTATACCCTAGATGGCAAGAGGAGCAAGTAGGAAGAGATAGGTAGGTTTCTAGAAGCTAAATGATCCAGTTATATAATTGGTGTGTCCTGGATAGCTCAAAGCCTAGGAAATAGACAACCCACTGTAGTGGAACTTGCCTTGTTTTAGGAGATAACCACCAGGAACAAAATTGTCAAGAAAAAAAAAGTAAAAAGTTTTAAAAACAGCATTTTAAGTCAGTCAGGGAAAAAA
Organism: Martes martes; assembly: GCF_963455335.1. Taxonomy (NCBI): domain Eukaryota; kingdom Metazoa; phylum Chordata; class Mammalia; order Carnivora; family Mustelidae; genus Martes; species Martes martes. Next base: position 27,277,947 of record NC_137892.1, read on the forward strand.
TAGCAAAAAAAAAATGGTGCTGTAATGATGTAATCAGCAGTGGCTTCTGGACTCAGGCTATTAAATAAAACATATTTTGGACCTCAGGACGTTTAGGCATATGTGGAAGAGGGAAATTTTCTTTGTCTCGTCCATTCTCTGTTTTTGTGAGAGTATAGGTTAACAGGGGCAAACTTAGGTGATACTTTTCAGCTGAGGGAATATACCTGAGTTTTGGTTAGGAAGATGGTGATGAAAAATTCTAATAGATTTGAAGGAAAAAACATTGTGAAGGCAGGAAGAAGATTTTTGAATGGGTATGTTTAAATTCTGTCTCACAGAATGCTTAATGCTAATTTCTTAAGTCAACTAAGGACCTACAGAATGTTATTCTGTGCTTACTTTAGCAAATGGCATTCTAAGAATTGAATAAGTTAAATGTGTATTCCCACATGGGAACTAACTGAACTGAAAGCTACACTAACTTACCAGTCAAGTGAGATACACTAGGACCAGTGACAGAATCAGAATATCATCAAAGAGTCATTCCCTTTAGGCAAAGCTTGGAAAATTCAGAAATTGCAGAATTCCCGAAGAGTAGGAGATCATAAGTCACCATCAAACACAAGAAGATAGCAATTGATATGTACTTGAGACTTTAAGGTAAGCAGAAGAGAAAGCCGGAGACAGAATACAACTCTCCCCTTTGCCTTTCTGGAAGCAATTTCTCTTGATATGTTGACTCAAGGAATTTAGGAGAACTAAACATTGTTTCTTGAGGGGAAAGTAAACCAAACTTGAGATTGTAGTTCCAAGTTAATTGCTGTATTTTTGTTACTTCGTACAAAATAAAACATTTGTTCCAAACTTACTTTCCTTTATTTATTTGTACAGTGAGTATAGTCAGTATGCGCCTGAGTTCAGTATATTAATGATGTTTAGTAGTTGTGTGACATGAGGCAGGTGATTTTTTTTTTTTTTTAGCTCTTTTTGTCTTCAACAAAATGAGAATTACAATACATTGTTCTTAAATTTGTGGAAAAGGTATTAAGAAAATTTTAAGATATCATATAAAATATTGGGGTATGGATTCTCAGTAAACGCCATCTCTTAGAAGCTTTATTTAATTATGTGGTTATAAACTTTCCAGTACAGAGAAAACACCAAAATAAAAAAATTCTCTGAAAAACCAAAACAAAACAACAGGCCATTGCCTAATAAGATAATAAAATGATTGTTATCACTACTAATAAATTTTACAAAGAGCTATTTGTAAGACTCAAAAGTGTATCTGAAGCAGTCTTTTATTTTTGTGACTTCCAGTGAGTTTATAATCATGTGCAAGTAAATAGTATATGTGCTTTTTAAGGGAATGGGCAAGTAGAAACACCTGCATTTTACTAGATGAGGACCTTTCTACATAGGGTTTGATAATCTCCATCAGGCCTTAGAAGAAATTACAGGGAAGCAGAAAATGTCACCCCAAAATAGGCCCCTGGGTAGAAGTTAACCATGTGTAAACGACACTAAACATTTATAAGGAAAATCTCCATATGTAAGGGTGTCTTCCTCTCTATATCAGGAAGAAGAGGCTGACTAAATAAATCTCCAAACGATGGCTAAAACTCTGATCAACACTTACCAACTTTAAATCTGCATGAAAACAATATTTTTGTTTCCTGTGTTTTCCCTGGCAAACTCCCATAACTGGTCTTCCCTCCCATCCAACAGATTTCTTTTGTCCTTATCTGGAGGTGATATTTAAGGAGGTGGCTCTGGCCATTTGGGGGAGTTGTTCAGTGTTCCTGAGTATCTTCCATGTAAGGGGGAGGTATACATCTTATTAAACTTGTGCTTGTTTTTCTTCCATTAATCTGTCATCTTTTTACAAGGCAGTCTCAGCCAAGAGCCTAGACTAATAGAAGAAGAAAATGTTTTCCTCCACTGTGGAATCATTAGAAATCCTCTGATTTGATACATATTTGTGACTTTTGGGATCATGACCTATCAGTGGATAGAATGTTACAGTTACAAAAAATTTTTTTAGGGCAGCAAAAATATATCATTCTGTTTGTATTATGTGTGATGCATATATGTTATACATTTGTCCAAACCCATAGAATGTATAGCATCTGTAATGAACACTAGAGTAAATTAAGGACTTTTGTGGTGAGAAAATAGACTGTAGGTTTATCTGTGGTGAAAAAATAGACCGTTCTGGTAAATGGTGTTGTTAATGAGGGAGGATATGCATGTGTAGGGATAGGGGTATCTGCATCTCTCAATTTTCTTATAAACCTATAACTATTCTTTAAAAAAAAAAAAAAAGCCTTTAAAAAAACATTAAGCAACAACAAAAATATTTGTGTGTGGTTCTGATTGTTGTAATGATGTAGTGACTTTATCCGTGCTACTAGGCCACTAAATGTAGTAAAAATAATAATAATTTTTAAGAAGCCCTAGCAGAGCTGTGATACTCATTCACATACAGATGTGCCTGTAGTTTGGAAATATAAATACAAAACTCCGCATGTCAGATTTCTTTTATTAAGCTACTTTTGATTAAAGCTAATTAATATACTGCTGAGAAAGCAATGTCCATGGAGATATTTTGAAATTGTTGACTAGCAGATGTTTCTCATTGCTCGCCATGTGGAAGAATAGTATATATGAGGACCCCCTTTCTGTCTCAGGAGCTCTCTGATTTATGCTCTACTCAGATAGTTACATAATGATTTTCAAAATGATGGTTGTTCTAGAGATAAACAGCAGTACAGTCAAGTGCTAGTTAATTTGTGTTAGTATTCTTGGGAAACAGTGACTTTTGTAAACATGTCAGCTCTTTCTTTGCAAATCTGTTTTCATTCTATGTATTGATCATATAAAACACATTACGTGGAAGTACCCGTTGACCTTCAAAATAAAACAGCCAGTTATTTTACCAGCATGATGGGTTTATTCATGAATAGCAGAGGAATTGTACTTAAAAACATATAAACTCTAGCAAACCCTAGGCAATCCTGGAGATCAAAGGAGAGGAACCTTACTTTTTAGAGAAAAAGGTGACTTTGGGAAGGGCTGTTTTGAAGGAAAGTCAGAAGGGAAGTGAGAGTTCAATTTCTTTTTTTTTTTTTAAGATTTTTTATTTATTTATTTGACGGACAGAGATCACAAGTAGGCAGAGAAGCAGGCAGAGAGAGAGGAGGAAGCAGGCTCCCTGCTGAGCAGAGAGCCCGATGCGGGGCTCGATCCCAGGACCCTGGGATCATGACCTGAGCCAAAGGCAGAGGCTTTAGCCCACTGAGCCACCCAGGTGCCCCGAGAGTTCAATTTCTAGTGTACTCTCCCCCAACTTCCCTTGAGACTAGCACCTTACATAATTATGCTGCGTTCATCAAAACTGAGAAATTAACAGTGATACAGTGCTACCACCTAAACTACAGACTTTAGTAGAGTTCAACATTTCTTCTGCTACTGCCCTCTTTCTGTTTTAAGATTCAGTTCAGGATTCCACATTGCATTTAGTTGTTATGTGTTCTTACTCTTCAGATCTGTGAAAGTGTTTCAGTTCAGTTTTTCTTTTTTAGAAGTAATTGGGAATTGGCACCTTTTTAGAAGTAATGGGTAGATATTTTTAAAAAGCCCCCCTCAGTTTTGTTCTTGTGATGTTTTCTCATGTGAGTGTAATAGATGTGAGTTCGTACTGACATCTCTGACCTCCTCATTCACCTTCCCTTTGCTCTTTTGTAGCTTCTTTATGTGATACTGAGAGACTGACTCTAAATATCTATCATTTGTTTTTTCAGTCCTGGTATACACGTAAAGTAATTCAGAAAGCTAGCCCTTAGCACAGTGAGAAACAAATTTGCCTTCTAGACCACAGAACTCCTATGTGGTTCTTTTTATCTCTAATCCAATAGCACCTAGTGAAAACATTGTTAGCCTAACTTACCAAGTCAGCTCCTTTTTGCCTACCCCTTTTGATTCCAGGTTATATAATTGCAGTACAGTTAGTTGTTTTTACAGAGCAAAATAGTGATTCAATTGTATTATTTCCAGCTCCCCTTGAATTACTATCAGTAATGCTAGCTTTCATATACAAAACTTCTGATTATGAATAGATCTCTTTCCAGGCTCTTTGTTTTGTTCTTTGGTATATTTGTTCATCTGTATGCTCACACCACTTAGTTTAAATAAAACTTTATAAAAAATGTGTCTGCTAGGAGATACCTTCCTTCATTCTCATTATTTTAACTTTATGAACTTGAAGGGCACTTCAGAATTTTTTTTTTAAGATTTATTTATTTATTTGACAGACAGAGATCACAAGTAGGCAGAGAGAGGGGGGGGGGAGCAGGCTCCCCACTAAGTAGAGAGCCCGGTGCGGGACTCGATCCCAGGACCCTGAGACCATGACCCGAGCCGAAAGCAGAAGCTTAACCCACTGAGCCACCCAGGTGCCCCAAAGGACACTTCTAAATTTTATGAGAAAGTCAATTTAGATTTTAATAGGATTTATTTTATGAATATTATCACCTTCATTGTACAGTTTTCCCATTCACTAAGATAGTGTATTTCTGCATTTTAAGTATTCTTTGATGTCGTTCCATAATATTCTATGCATTTTTAAGTAATTCCTTTTATGAGTTTTGTTAGTTTTATTTCAAGTTTATTTTCATTATAATAACTTTAGGGTGCCTGTGTGGCTCAGTCCTTATGCATCTGTCTTTGGCTTTAGTCATGATCCTGGGGTCCTGGGATCCAGCCCCATATCTGGCTCCCTGCTCAGTGGGGAGCCTGCTTCTCCCTCTCTAGCTCCCTTGTGCTTGTGTTCCCTCTCTCGCTCGCTCTCTGTCATAAGTAAATAAAATCTTTTTAAAAACTGACTTTAAAAACATCTATTCTGAAATGTTTCTTACCAGTTTAAATTTTTGTATAGTAAACTTGCATACACTTACACAGTTGATTTCACTTACTAGTTGTGGTAACTTGTCTGTAGGTTCTCCTGGATTTTCTTTTATGAATACATTACATGTTTAGTGGACAATGGTGCTTTTGTTTCTTTTGTTCTAATCCTGAAATCAGTCTCTGTCTCTCTCTCTCTGTCTCTCTCTTACTTTGTTTCATTGTACTACCTGAATTTTATAGTACAGTGGTGAAGAGAATGATAACAACAGGCATCCATGTCTTGCTCCTAAACTTCTAAAAGATGTCTTCTGACCTATCACCATTATATGTGGTGTTATATATATATATATTTTTTAAAGATTTTATTTATTTATTTATTTTGCAGACAGAGATCCGAAGTAGGCAGAAAGGCAGGCAGAGAGAGAGGAAGAAGCAGGCTCCCCGCCAAGCAGAGAGCCCGATGCGGGGCTTGATCCCAGGACCCTGAGACCATGACCTGAGCTGAAGACAGAGGCTTTAACCCACTGAGCCACCCAGGCGCCCCTGGTGTTATATTTTTTTGACAGATAACTTTTATTGGTTAAAAAGTTACATTTATTCCTTATTCACTATGATTTTTCTTCTAAATCATAAATCATTTCAACTTTCACCAACTTTTTTATGCATATATTAATATGACCAGTTGACTTTTAGTTTTTTATGGCTCAGTTTGGTGAATTACTTAAAGGGACTGCTCAAGGTTAAAATAGCTGTTACTACCTATGATTAAATTATACTTGGTGATGATTTATATTTTTTTGGATTCAGTTTGCTAATATATTAGGATTTTTTGGATAAAAATTCATAGGTAAAATTGGCCAACAATGTTTTTTGTTTGTTTGTTTTTATTATTTTTGTTTTGTTGTGGTTTTCTTTGCTGTCTATATCTTGGGATCAAGTTACTATACGTTTCTGTCCATTTCAAAGAATAATATGAGACCTTTCTGGTTTCTTCTTTAGGGCCTCAGAAATAGGGGAGACAGGCAGAAAGCTCAAGTAAGGAAAATACCACATGAGAATGATATGTTCCTGCCCCACTTCTTGGCATTAAGTAGGCTACCAGAATTTAGATGCTTTTCCTGGAAAAAAACAGAGTATAGTTACAAGGAAAACAAGTAAATATGGATGTTTTGATACATCCAGGTTAGTAAATTTAAAGATCTATACCTGATATTACAATTGAAGGAGTGTGTGTGTGTGTGTGTGTGTGTGTGAGAGAGAGAGAGAGAGAGAGAGAGGAGACATTGAGAGAGAAGGTGTGAAATCAGTATGAGATATAACAGACATACAGGAAAGATAGATTGAGAGAAAAACAAACCAGAATTTATTCAGCAAAATCATCCAGAAGTCATGTGTAAGTGAATTTGGGGTTTGCTGCCTACTGAAAGAATATTATGATGAGAAGAGAAAACCTATCAGGATATCTGACAGGGAGAGCCACGGCATTAAAGCGTTTTAAAGTTATTCTTCCACTCTGAATAGAACTATCTCATAAAATCAGTAAACTTACTATTTTCATTTAAATACATTACTTTTAAATTTTGGTTGTTGCCTTTTCAGTGCTCTAGGGCAAAAATGTATTATTAGCCCTTTGGATTTGCACCTGGTCTGTTCCCTGAGACTTTGTAACTGTCTCCGTCCACTGATTTGTTTAATAACAGTGACCCTAGGATCATTTATCTTCCTTAAATAGCCACAAAGTCAACTGAGGAAAATCAAGTAAAGTCACTGCTCTAAAATCTAAAATGTGCATTACTTCCAAAAAGAAAGGAAAGAAGGAAAGAAGAACTGATGCAAGAAAGATGAACAAGCTGTGTCTCTTTGACTTAAAAATGATGATTTAAAGCTAAAACCTATAGATACATGATAATTATAAGAAATAATAAAATTGTTAGATCTTTAAAAACATAAAACTACAAAAATCATGATTTAATCAAACCAGCTCTTGTCTCTCATAGACTCATTATACACTCTTCTTGAAGAATACTAGATGTTCAGGAAGTATTTTTGATTTTCCACCAGTAAGTAATGTCACCTTGGCAAAACATCTGTATTTGGCCCTCAGAAAGGAACATTTATTGATACCAACATGGTATGCAGTAGCTGCTCAGAAAGCAATAACAGATTCACACTCCATCCTATAGTTCATGATCTACAGTCTTGCTAAGGATTTTTAGAAAATACAATAGACGTACAACAAATCCAATGTTTGAAGGTCACAGAATAGATTTCTTTTCCCTATAATTCTTTTCTCTCCATCCTATTATCATATTTGTCAATTTTTAATATGCAATATGTATCTTTCATGGTGAAGAAATGCTAATAGCTATCATTCACTTGTCTCTGAAAATTTAACTGCCTCTGTCAACTATGAGTGGGGTTCCTTATATGCATGGATTGGGGCTTGCTGCAATAAAAATCACTTAAAATACGTAATTTTTATTGAAAAAGGGTTGTCTGCCCTTTGGGAATCCCTTTGTAGCCATATGCTATTATATGATTATTACATATATAAAGACCGTATGTATGGGATAAAGGTACCATGAGAGGAGAAAGGGATAGAATTCTTGTTACATTAACAGTCATGGTCTTAATAACACAAATGTTAGAAAAAGAAATGTAGCGTGTCTGTTGTTACACAGAAAAATGATTTGAGAAATTTTGCTTGCTCTACTGCAAAGAAAAAAAAAAAAGAGAGAGGAGTTTAAAATAGGTAGACAGAGATTTTAATACATCCAGTCTTGGATTTGAGTAGTTCACAATAAAATAACTCAAATACATCTGTGGTTTCTAATATGCCTCACTTATAATTAAAACATGAGTTTCTTTTTAAGCTGGCTTATTTGACCATTTCTATATAATAAATACATAATGTTTTGGAACTATAATGTGATCTTTAAGAGAAGGCAACAAAATTGACAAAATTGAGTATTTTAAATAAGTGTTAAATATTAAGTGGCATATTTTCGCATGAAGTAAGAGAAAAAAATGGAGCCAAGTACATTACTTTATCCCTTTATAATGGAGACTACCCTGCGGTGCATGTTTAAATGTTCTCTAGAAAGGGATGTCAGTTAATGAACCCAAATCAAAGGAAAATATGGGGGTTCCCTTAGTACAGTTTATATTAGGACAGGTTCCTAGTACTTAAGTAAAGATTTGTTTACATAGATTTGGTTTCTTTGACATTTCTCTGTACTTGTGAGTCTTTTATATTTCAAGAATTACAAGCTATGACTTGGATTCATTTCTAAAAATGTGAGAATGACATAGCATTAGTGGGTATCAGTAATGTGATTGGCAGCTGTAAGGTGCCATTACGGTAAAATAATCAGTTTTGAAAGTTTACATCATAATAAGTACATTCCTCACACATATAAAAAGCTGTTTACTCTTCACCTCTTCAGGAAAATAACCTGTTATAAAATAATACTTAAATTTAAATAAGTCTGGAAATCTCTGTGAAAAGCAAGATGCTAGGCAGTTGCGTTTGTCTCATAATTTCCCGTCTTTCTTTCACAACACTGAGGCATGCTGCTGTAAGAGAAGGTGGTACTATTCTGTGAATGTTTTGTTTACTTTGCTAACTCACACTTAACCCAGTTCACATCTCGCTCATCACTTCTGGCAGAACACCCAACATTCGGAGTTTCCCGGGACCCCTTCCCAACACAAACCTTGGAGCTAAGTAATACAGGTAACTAGGGGGAAGAACTTCTGTTCGGTCCATGATGGTCACTGATGATCAGGCTGAGTTAATCTCTTCCAAAGCAGGGAGCCCCTTCCATCTGAACACTTGCTTCTTTACCACCAAGCCAGACTGCTGGCCCTTGGCTGTGGCTCCCTAGGGTGAGGGGCATTGTGTTGGGACTGCAGGTAGCTGAGAATCATTCTCTCACAGGTACCCTCTGTTCTCTGGTGCAGTGAAGGAATTTTTTTTTAAGGTATCTGCTTTTCCAAGAACCATCTTAATTCTCCATCACTCTTCAAACCTAGTTCCCTTTCTCTTTGTAGTTGAAGTGTTCCTTTCTCCCTTGAAATTCTGTAGCCATGCTGGGACATCCCAGAACACAAAATACTGTTTTCGTATTCTAGGGAAACCCAGATATTATCCAAGCACAAAAATGTATCTGCTCTGAAGAAAAGTAAGGAGTGAATGGGGGGGGGCGGATTCTTTTTATGTGTAACAAAAACTACACAAATGTGAAAACTTAAGAATATTATTCTGCAAAGTTTAGCTACTATAAACTTAGTTTTTTTGTTTTTTTTTTTCTTTGTTTGCTTCAGTTAGACATAAAAATGTGCATCCTTAGGACCTGAGTAAGGGAATGTTTTCTTCTAGAGACAATGTTAACAATCAAGTAAAAAGAGTCTTCAAAAAACAAGAAGAGGTGGGAAGGATTGAGATTGCAATTGAAAGGAAATGCTTGTTATTTATTTATTTACTTATTTATTTTAAATGATTTTATTATTAGAGCATGAGGAGGGGGAGAGGGAGAAGCAGACTCCCCACTAAGCAGGGAGCCCAGTATGGGGCTCGATCCCAGGACTCTGGGATCATGACTGAGCCACAGGCAAACAATTAACCAAATGAGCCACAGAGGTGCCCCAGGAGATGCTTATTTTAGTCCCTTCAGACTGCTGTAACAAAATACCTTAGCATGGGTGGCTAAAAAACAGACCTTATTTCTCACAATTCTGGAGGCTGGGAAATCCAAGGTCAAGGTGTGAGCATTGCCTGGAGAGAGTGGCTTCATGGCTTGTAGACAGCTGCCCTTTCTTTGTGTGCTCACATGGCCTATTCTTAGTTCATGAGACCTTCTAGAGAGTTCTCTGGTTTCTTTCTTTTCTTATAGGCGCACTAACCCCATCATGGGGGTACTACCCTCATGACCTCATCAAAACCTAATCACCTCCCAAGGGATCTGCTTTCAAGTACCATCATGTTGAGGGTGAGTATTTCAACATGTGAATTTCGGGGAACATAGACATTCAGTCCATTATGATGCTATTAGGAGCGTTTTTTCAACTTTATTTAACAGACGGTTTTCAGGTTTAATATATCACTTTTATCATCCAAGCCATCACGCAGGTCACCATTATTCTCTGTTGACTTCTGTTGTTCATGTGATGGAATATGAAGGGCTGAATCTTAATCATGATCTGATGTCTTCCTTTCTCCACTTATATTGTACATGTCAGCCACCTTGGCATTTCTCCTAATATGCCTTACCATTTTTTCAAATTCAATAAACCGAAAACTGAACTTACCCTCATGTTTTTCTCAAAAAGCCTTCCTGGCATTCTTAATTCTCTGGTTTGAGCCAACAATGACCTGGTCACTCATTCCCACAATTGAGTCATCTTTGAAGTATTCCCATAGTTGACCCCCCTGTCAAGTACAGTCCTCAAGTGTAATATACTTGGTTTTTCCTTCCTAGTCTTACTGACTTCACTGTCATCCTTTGTGATTCAGACACTTAGTATTTCATGTCTGGAGTATTGCCGTTGTCACTTTTGTTTCCATTCTACTCCTAACGGACCCTCCTGTGGTGACTTGGTTATTCATCGTCTAGCTTGCCTTGGTTCATGTTACTCCCTTGCTTAACATTGTGGATATTTTACGTGTCTGTGGTAACACTTGGCTTATGTCTGGCCGTCAAAGCCATATGATCGGGGCTCATTTCACTTCTGCATTCACCTACATTAGACTCACTGCCAAAATCTTTCTTGCTTGCTTTCCTTTCCCTTTCCTGGTATGCTTTCAGAGCTCCTTTCTGCTTCTCAAAATTCTGCCATTCCTTGAGGCCTGGTTTTATTCACACCATCTTTATTAACTCTCCTTGAGAGAGTTAATAGCCATTAATAGGCTAAGTTCTAGCCATTAATAGGCTTCTCTCATGAGAACCGCTGTTATATTTCTTCTGCCATCCATTTGGCACACAATGTCCATTGATTTGCATTTTACTTTGTTTGGTTTTCTTGTTTGGATTATTTTGTCTTGTTTGGGTTCATTTGTAGCTAAAGCAGGTTTAAATTTACATTTGCAACTCAAGATAGTTACATGTGTCATTTTAGTTCTCTTTTACACCAGAACTAGTTTTGTTCAGAACTGAGCCAAGTTCTGGAGTTCACATTTCTTCTGATGAAGGGTCTGTTGATTCTCAATAATCACACACTAGGAAATCTCAATTTCCACAGCAGGAGAGGGCCCAGGAAATTTTTTGGTCTCCTCTGTGGCTCTCTGGAAATGTATGACCTAAGATGGGATGATGTTAGCATTGTGTCTGTTGTATAGTGGCCGACTCATCATGGCATGTGTCCAAGTGCATAGTTGCTCTTGGTTTTCTAAGGAGGCAGGGGGAGCCTCCTTAGTGACTTTTTGGATTCTCTTGGCCTCTGCTGCCTTTGAGCACTGAGCAGTTTGCTTAGCCCCAGTTACAGCCAGGGCCTCTGGATTCCGGGCATATTTGCCCAGCTCAGCTGCCACTGCCTTCTAAGTCAGAGGTCTTACAGATTGCCCCTTCTGGACTCAGACAGAATAGTACATTCTGGTTGTGAGATACAGCTTTACAATAAGCCACCAAAGTGGCAGAATGATACACTTTGGTATTGGGGGTAACTACCTTTCTATGGAGAAAACAGAACATTCTAAGGAGCCATGCAGCTAAACATGATCTTTCTTTTTCTTCACTTTGAAAACCTTCTCTAAAGTAGAGTTTCTCTGTGGAGTTTGTCCAGAGATGTCCTTTGTTTAGAAAGTAGCTTACTGTGAAGCCACAGCCAATAGGGGGCCTTGAGGCCATTTCACGAGTTCCTTCCTTCCCTCCTTCATGTATTCTTTCTCTCACTCATAGTCTCTGGGATTACATCCTACCAAATCTTTGGGGGGTGTTCTGGAACCAATTCCAGTGAGGGTTGGGATTGGTTTCCTTGACAACACCAAACAATTCTTGGACACCAGCTGGACGTCCTGCAGTTCAACTCACTTCTGACATTGTCTACTCATATTAGATCCCTTAGGTTAACAGTTCAGTACTACCAGACTGACCCCCAAAGACACTTCAGACACCAGTTAACAGGCTGGGCTCCTGACCAATCAGCTATGTTGGAGGCTCCAACAACTCTCACCATAGGTTTCAGATGCCAGTAGCAAGTCCAGGTTGTTACCTGTACTTCTGATCAACCAAAAAGAAATCAGAGGTTCCCACAAAACCCTCCTTTCTTGGGTTTCATTACTTTGCTAGAATGGCTCACAGAATTCAGAGAAACAGTTGACTTACTAGATCACTGGTTTATTGTAAAAGGATATAACTCTGGTTCTCTTCTGAACTCCTGTCCCAGCCTTCCCTACAGTCCAGGAGTCTTTCTCTTTTTCCTTCTCAGTTCTCTAATTGTTTTTGCATTTTTGAACCTAAAAATTTTCTTCTTGTAATAGAATCTGGGTCTTGCAAATGAATGCATTGCCCTCTAGACTATTATTTCTGACAGGTGCTTTTAAAAATCTGTTTGGAAGGTTAAGTTCAGGCAGTTAATCTTTTTTCCCCCTCTAGGTAGCACTTTCTTTCTTCCTGATCAGTGGATAGTACTGGCTACATGGGTTCAAGGATCACATGGCAGCAAAAAGTTTTCTGGAAATAAAGACCTTATTCAGTGGAAATTATCCAGTAGGGGAATGAAAAAGAATGTGTTGTATGTATTCACCAGTTAAAATGAATGACACAGATCTATGTATATCTATCTTTATCTCAATGTAGACATATCAGTGTCTAATGTTTAGTAGAATTATGTTTCTAAAGCGACAAATATAATTTTAGCTGCATGATGGGTTCATGGACTTTTTATTTATTTATTTATTTTTAAGATTTATTTGAGAGAGAGAGGGAGTGAGTGAGTGGGGGGCGGAGCAGAGGAAGAGGCAGACCCCTGCTGAGCAGGGAGCCCAACGGACTCAAGCCGGGGACCCAGAGATCATGACCTGAACCGAAGGGATCTAGATGCTTAATCAACTGAGCCATGCAGGAGCCCCAGGTTCATGGATTTTTTTTTTTTTTTTTTTTAGAGATTTGAAAATATCCTTTATTCTTTTTTTTTTTAAAATTAAATTTTTTATTTATTTTCAGCATAACAGTATTCATTGTTTTTTCACCACACCCAGTGCTCCATGCAATCTGTGCCCTCCCTAATACCCACCACCTGGTTCCCCCACCCTCCCACCCCGCCCCTTCAAAACCCTCAGGTTGTTTTTCAGAGTCCATAGTCTCTCATGGTTCACCTCCCCTTCCAATTTCCCTCAACTCCCTTCTCCTCTCCATCTACCCTTGTCCTCTATATTATTTGTTATGCTCCACCAATAAGTGAAACCATATGATAATTGACTCTCCCTGTTTGACTTATTTCACTCAGCATAATCTCTTCCAGTCCTGTCCAAGTTGCTACAAAAGTTGGGTATTCGTCCTTTCTGATGGAGGCGTAATACTCCATAGTGTATATGGACCACATCTTCCTTATCCATTCATCCGTTGAAGGGCATCTTGGTTCTTTCCACAGTTTGGCGACCGTGGCCATTGCTGCTATAAACATTGGGGTACAGATGGCCCTTCTTTTCACTACATCTGTATCTTTGGGGTAAATACCCAGCAGTGCAATTGCAGGGTCATAGGGAAGATCTATTTTTAATTTCCTGAGGAATCTCCACACTGTTCTCCAAAGTGGCTGCACCAGTTTGCATTCCCACCAACAGTGTAAGAGGGTTCCCCTTTCTCCACATCCTCTCCAACACACGTTGTTTCCTGTCTTGCTAATTTTGGCCATTCTAACTGGTGTAAGGTGGTATCTCAATGTGGTTTTGATTTGAATCTCCCTGATGGCTAGTGATGATGAACATTTTTTCATGTGTCTGGTAGCCATTTGTATGTCTTCATTGGAGAAGTGTCTGTTCATATCTTCTGCAGGTTCATGGATTTTTAAAAACATTATTCAATGTTCTCAGTGTTTGAAAGTTGTAGTATTTTTTTAGAAAAGAAAAAAAAATCTCAATTTAATACTCACTGCATTATCCTTCTATATAGATTATATATTTGGGAACAAAAATATAATCTTTCAAACTGGATCTCTCATGATTGCACTTCTTCATATCACTAAATAGGTGTTATGCTTATAACAGTTAATAAATCCAGTAAACATTCATCAAATGGTGGTATAAAGATACTAGATTGATAGTGACGGAATAGAAGTGATGTACTGATCATGCTCTGGGCTCTCAAGTAGCAGAGAAGGAAAATTAGATGGAGTCCGTACTTACTACACTGAAATCTGACTTGTGGGGTGACTACTTTTATGTTACTTTTCATTTTCTTGAACCCAGGAATGACTCAGCGTGTGTGTGTGTGTGTGTGTGTGTGTGTGTGTGTATGGATGGTAGGAAGACGAAGCCCACAGTGAGCACCAGAGCCCTGGGAAGGGAATCAATGGTGAGGGCTACTTATACACAGCTGTCCAGGCTTGGCTGGACACCCCAGCCGACTTGCTCCTCCCTCCCTCATTCCCACACCTGTGCAATGCAGCAGAAAAAAAGGATCTGCTCATAAGGTAAACTATCTTCTCTTCCAGCATTTTTTTGTTTTCTTCTTCTCCTATCTCTTTGAAATGTAGAAATGTGCCACTTCCTAGAGCCTGACTCAATAATCCCATCATTTCTAATGGAGAAGAGCCCTTAAAGGACACCTATCCAACCAGGAAACCTTATGATATAATTTAAAAAAAAATTAGTCATGATATGCTAACTTTGCAGGAGCTTTCCACTTCTTACAGTTTTCTTTTATTGCCAATGGTTCAGACAAGAATGTGGCATCTTGTTTAAAGTGACCAAAAAAAAAAAAAAAAAAAAAAATCCTGAAAACAAAACCCCAAAACAAACCATTGAATAATAAGGATCCAGACAGTCTAACCTAATTTTCTACTATATCACTTGAAACGTACATCACAAAATTCAATAATCATGATTTGGTTTTATTTTATGAAAATATGTACAGAAAAACAATGTGACAACCAAAAAGGAAATGGTGCCAATTTAAACAACTTTCCAAAGAACCAAATGAGAGAATAACGGTGTGATTAACACATTTCTTTGAGTGACAAATTATACTTGATTTTGTTATGTGAATCCCAGCCTCTGCTAAGAATTTCTTAATATATCTTCATGATTACTTCTCTACACAAAAGATGTTTTGTTTTTGTTTTTTTTCCATGAAAGAGCAAATTTAATTTTGGCCCAGGGTGATAAAAGTTGCTAGTCCTTCACTGTCAGAGAATTTAGGTATAATTTTTGGAAAATGATGATGGTATTTGGAAAGCTGCATGGCAAACAGAAATAATCTCTGCATTTTTAGAATAAACATATCAGTATCTGACAATACAGGCTCTTAGGACTCTCTCTAGCTTTTGTTTTAGGAAACTCTGTCAAAACAAACAATAGCCATCCTCTTGGTCTCCAGTCATTCTAGGTAGATGCACTCAGAGCAAAGCATTTGTGGCTTTATTTGGGGAAGGGGTAAACATTTCCTCTTATTTGAAAGTCTAAGAGCAGCTAGAGATCAGTGTTCCCCTCTTCCCAGGTCATCTTCCCCTGGCCAGGTGAAACTATCAAAGTATTTCCTCATTTAGACATCGGAGCAGGGATTGTAAACCTTTTTCTCTTTAAAAAGAGCCAGATGGTACAAAAGAAATGAAATCTTGCCATTTGCGACGACGTGAATGGAACTAGAGGGTATTATGCTTAGCAAAATAAGTTAGTCGGAGAAAGACAACTATCATATCTCTGTGATATGAGGAAGTGGAGATGCAACGTGGGGGGTTTGGGAGGTAGGAAAAGAATAAATGAAAGAAGATGGGATCAGGAGGGAGACAAATCATAAGAGACTCTTTTTTTTTTTCTTTTTTTAAAAGATTTTACTTACTTATTTGACAGGCAGAGATCACAAGTAGGCAGAGAGGCAGGCAGAGAGAGAGAGAGAGAGGAGGAAGCAGGCTCCCCGCTAAGTAGTGAGCCCGATGTGGGGCTCGATCCCAGGACCCTAGGATCATGACTTGAGCCGAAGGCAGAGGCTTTAACCCACTGAGCTACCCAGGCGCCCCAAACCATAAGAGACTCTTAATGTCACAAAACAAACTGAGGGTTGCGGGGTGGCGGGGGGGTGGGGGGTGGGGAGTGGTGGGGTTATGGACATTGGGGAGGGTATGTGCTATGGTTAGTGCTGTAAAGTGTGTAAACCTGGCAATTTACAGACCTGTACCCCTGGGGCTAATAATACATTATATGTTTGTTAAAAAAATTATAAAAAAGCAAAAATAAAATGAATCACATACAAAAATGTATATAAAGAGAAGTACTGAAAAGAAAAAAAAAAAAAAGAGCCAGATGGTAAATATTTTACACTTCACAGGCCACACGGCCTCTGTCACAACTACCCAACTTTTTTATGCCACCGAGGTACAAAAGCAGCTCTTGACACTATGTAAATAAATGAGCGAGGCTGTGTTCCAAGAAAATTTTATTTACAAAAGCTGAGTGCGAGCTGCCCAGGGTTTGCTGCCTCTACTCCAGAGCATTGGCTTATCTTTTAGGTCATCTGTCAGGTTAGCTCTATAAACAATTTCCTAAGAAAACTGAAGAACTCCCCACTTCTCACATTTCACACTCCTCTTCCTAGGTTTGATTTCCAGCCAATATAACACCCGGGTGGGAGGTATTTGTCACCCTGGCAAGGAACAGTCCTATATTCTTCCTAAATGTGAACGTGAGTTCAGTTCGAAAAACAACTGTGAGATGAATGACTTGAAGTAAAATGTGGTTCAAAGAGGTTGACTAAGAATTAGCTATGCTTAGAGCTGGCTTAGACAAAAGGTACAGAACCAAGGACTGAATCATTGGTACAAGGTCATGGCTGATACTGCTCCCGTGTGAAGTGCCAGGGATAGGACTCATATGCTTAGGCAGATATGATTGGAGACAGGCTTAAATATATTCCAAGGCTAGCAGGCAGGCTGGTTCTCTGCAGAGACCACCAGGGACAGCAAATGGTTGGTTTTAAAAGGAACTAGGACTACTTACAAGAATACTACTGGGGGGGCACCTGAGTGGCTCAGTTGGTTAAGCTACTGCCTTCGGCTCAGGTCATGATCCCGGAGTCTCTGGATCAAGTCCCGCATCGGACTCCCAGCTCCATGGGGAGTCTGCCTCTCTCTGACCTTCTCCCCCCTTCATGTTCTCTCTTACACTCTCTCTCAAATAAATAAATAAAATATTAAAAAAAAAATACTACTGGGGCGCCTGGGTGGCTCAGTGGGTTAAAGCCTCTGCCTTCGGCTCAGGTCATGATCCCAGGGTCCTAGGATCGAGCCCCACATCAGGGTCTCTGCTCGGCGGGGAGCCTGCTTCTCCCTCTCTCTGCCTGCCTCTCTGCCTGCTTGTGATCTCTGTCTGTCAAATAAATAAATAAATAAAATCTTTAAAAAAAAAAATACTACTTACTGAATGTCTAAAGTAGGCATTGTGTGAATATAATCTCATTTAATCTTCAGAGTTACTCTTTGAAGTAAATATTGGGAGCCTCCATTACGTGAAGAAAGGGGAGCTCAGTGATGCCAAAGCCTTGGTTACAATAAAATAAAAGATGATGAGTGTAGGTGGTATCTACCTGAATTACAACAAATTCGGAATGTGAATTCCAGTGTGCTCTTCAGTCTGACAGTGACTGGCAACATGGCAATGTTTATTTTATGGATTCTGCCTCCTGGCCCACAGCTGGAGCAGAGGTCAAGGACTCTGAGGGGGAAAGGTCACTGCACGAACTCTATATTCTGAGAAAGATGGCAGCTCTACCAGCAGCTAGGCAGTTCTAGAAATATTTGGGAGAATCCATGAATTAGGGTTATAGAATGTCCCAAATTGCCTCAGACTGACCTGTTCCTTGGAATGTGGACTTTCAGTGCTAAAATCCAGAATGCTCCTAGCAAACTGGGAGACTTATGGATATTTAGGTGTTCAGGGCTTATGAGAAGCTCATGAGCCACCCTATGCCAAAGCTGGTTCACAACTGTGCACAAAAACTGAATGGTATGTTTTTAGGAATTTGTCAAGCCATTGGTTAACCACTATTAAAAATTCAATTATATAAATATCCAATTAATTATATTAAAGTATTAATAAAAATTCAAAAGTCACCACTTTCTAATTTCGAAGTAGTTTTCTCACACCTATGATTTGAGGTTATTTATGTTTATTGTGTTAATCCATATGGTAGAAATACGACAATGGTGGGCTACTGCATATCTCTTCCTGGCTGTATGTTCAGGGGCATCGTGCTGGTAGCTTGAAATAGGAGGGAAGGTGTTTTGTTGTTGGTCCGGAAAGCGATAGGGAAAATGTTAACAATGCAGGTTAAGCTTCAAGGTGTATGATGTCTGTAGCTTGTCCATTGTGTATAGCACACTCAATAAAGAGGAAATATTCTTCAGTCTTTGGGAACTGTTAACTTTCTCAATTAAAACATAGCTCACAGAATTAACAAATGAGCAGTTTTAGCTTAAGTCTTCTTTGTTTCACTTACATCATACTCCTTAAACAAAATATTAAGCACCATTCATGCTGCAAATACACCACCTCATCAGCTGAAACTGTAAGTGGACAACAAATACAAGAGTTTGGCAAAAATCTACTAAAACATTTGGTGAGAATTAATAGGCTATATGGAATGACAGTGGTGAGTATTTACATTTCATTATTAATTATAAATTTTGTGCCACTCATTGTTTATATTAATGAAATTTATGATAAACTTGTTTATATATTTCCATATCTAGATCTATAGCTATATATTCTTTTCTAGAGAGCCAGTTATTAACTATTTCCCAGTAGACCCTTGCTCATAAATTATGGAATGTATGGCTAGCAGGAGGAAAAATCTGAACCCCAGTAAGCAGTGGGTTTGAGTTTGTAGCCTTTCGGCTGCTTTGTTCAGAGATGATGGGTTTCTGGGTGGAGCTGAGTTTGTGCATTACATGTGTCTAAGCAGAAAAAGATTTTTGCAAAAAAATTCTAATAATAAATAGCATAAAAGACAGCCATCTTTGTGGTATTCATGCTCATCAGTCTTTCCAGGCTATATAATTATATTCTGAAATGCTATTTCATTGCCTGAAAGTCTTCTGTGGGCAAGTCCATTTATGCCAAGCATTTGCCATCTACAATATAAATTCCATGGAAGGAGAAGCTGATATTATTTTGTTCATTACTGACTCTTTGAGACACATAGTAGCCTCTCAGTACCTACACATAAATGATTGAAGGAGTAAATTCACTTTTATCATCCTTTAATGCTAGAAGCTGTGATCTCACTTTTAAGGTTTCGTAGTGGGGACAGGGTAACAGTAACATTATTCTTACCATACCAGCATACTGATACCCACTTTAATTAGACCTGAGTTTCTCAGATGTTCTCCCTACCTACCTTTAAGGGCAGCCAGGGGCTTGGTCTGGGGTCAGAAGTGGCCTGCTTCAAGATTTCTTTACATTTCTATATTTACACTTAAAAAATCATATTGATCTTTGCATTTTTCTCCAAAGAGTACCACATTTTTATTAATTGAAAAGATCCATCAAGAACTTTTTATGAAGTATATTAACTAATTTTTCTTTTGTAAATCTTTGAATAAGTTTGGTGTTCCTATTAAATCTGCTTTGTTTGTCCTGTAAGTGCTTATTCACATACACCTGGCGTGTACTCCAAGATTTCATGTAACAGAAACCTGTTTGAAAAGTTTTACATAGCTACTCATGAAGTACTCTCTGCATAATTTACACAAGTAATAAAATATTCCCCTGTAAGGTTTACATTGTAGGTAAAAACAAAAACTAAGTATTCCCTCCACCACCAACCACTGTTAAAGAGAAAGACAAAAAAATAAAAATGCAAAATACTTTACTGAAAAATCAACTTCTTTCTCAGGATGTTTAAGGATCATACCAAATGTGAATAATATTCTTTTTTTTTTTTAAGATTTTATTTATTTATTTGACACAGAGAGAGATCACAAGTAGGCAGAGAGAAGGGGGAAGCAGGCTCCCTGCTGAGCAGAGAGCCCGATGTGGGGCTCGATCCCAGGACCCTGAGATCATGACCTGAGCCGAAGGCAGAAGCTTAACCCACTGAGCCACCCAGGTGCCCCGTGAATTATATTCTTAATAAATTTAGTATTTAAAGGGTTATTAAAGGAACCCTTATTAAAATGACATTTTAAATTCATTGAATGCTTTACATTATTTTGTATTTAATTTTTAATTGCTTAAAAATTAAAATTAAGCCACTAAAAAATGTGATATGTAGTTACTATGATAATATATTCAGCGCCAATTACTGACATTATTATGAAATTATGCAATATTGCCACCATATTCTTATATTCTTGTTTCTTTAGTAATCATCATCAATTTTTTGGAAGCAAGTTGTGTGAAGAAAGGCAGATAAGTGCTCATAAGCACAAGCAACCTAGATTACTTCTTGGCACAAATTTCCTTTTTTCCTTTGCCTTGCTGTTGTTAAGTCCTAGATGTAGGCAACATATCATTTAAGAAAAAAAAAAAATCAAACAATATCATTTGAGGCATTTTCTTGCTACCCAGCAGAATTCTCTTTAACAAGATGTTTTTAGTGGAGTCTTAATTTTTTTTTGAGGAACTTGAATTAATAGTGCCTCAACATCACAAGAACTGTTGAGGCGCAGAGGCATAATGCTATCCTCAGCTTCCCAGTGAGTCCATATGTCTAATTTTAAAGTTTCATTAAGACTGGATAAGAGTGGAGAATAGGAAGGCAAGATGGTGGAAGAATAGAGGACCTTGTTTTATCTGGTCCCTTGAATTTGGCTGGATAACTATCAGATCATTCTGAACAAATATGAATTCAACCTGAGATCTAAGAAAACACCTAATTGTTGAAATTCTATGAATACAAAAGCGACCACTTTTTGCAAGGTAGTCTGTGTGAAGTGAATTGGAGGGGATATATGGGAAGCTAAATGGGGGTGGAGGGAGCCTCCATAAGCTGGCTACCAGAAAGTGATAGAGCAGCAGAGCACAAAATCAGAACTTTTCCACGTCTGCTCCAGTGATAGAAGTCCTTGCCTGAAAGGTGCTCAGGTGGTGAAGCAAGGCAGACTCCTAGGTGGTTCAGTGTGGTCTGAGGATCCATGGGGTCACAGAAAGAGTGGGGGTGCCTAAAACAGCAGAGTTCCCAACTTTGGAGCAGGGAAATTGGAGTAGGAAACTAGCTAAGGTCAGTGAGCCTGGGAGGGGGCTCTCAGCTCAGATTGCCATAAACTGCAAGCTGTGCCTCCATCGGGTCACTGCTGTCTGTGCAGGGACCCTGCAAAGGCAGAAACCTGACAACCCTTGCCTTCCCCCAGGAGGAGTGGCATGGGTGTGCACCAAAGGAGTCTGCAGAGTTTGGTGCACACAGAAGTGAAGGTTGCTCTTCCCTGAGGGTTTACTGAAGAGAGGGGATTCCATTTTTTCAGCTCCAGGATTGGAGATCAGAGCAGGCCATTTTTATTTTCATCCTCTAAAGCAGCACAGAAAGCCTTCAGGAAACAAAAGCCACACAGAACAACCCCAACCAGCTTACACTGAGCCCAGCCCCATAACAAGGGGCAGTGCAGCTCCATCCAGGCAGCGAGGCCCGAGAGCACAGCAGGCCTCTCCCACAGATGACCAGCTTAAACATCAGGGGAATACCAACTTCACCGAGCACACAGAACTGCAAAACTCCAGTGCTAGGGCAAAAGGGTATGTAGAATTTGAGATTTCGTTCTCAGGATTCTTTTACCTCTCAGCTTAAAATTTTCCTTTTTATTTTTCCTTTTTTTCCTTTTCAACTAGTTTCCTGTTTTATCAACACTTTGTTGTTGAGTCTTTTTTTAATTTAATTTTTACATTTACATTTAATAGATATATTCTTCATTTTTGGCTTCTGTTCACTCTATTCAATTTTATTTTTGTAATATATAAGTTTTACTTTCTTTACAATTTGGGGATTTAGTATCTTCTCACAACAAATGAAAATATACCCAGGATCATGTAGATCATCCTGTTTTCTCTACCTAGGAGATTATATTCTCCCCCTCTCCTTTTTTTTCTTTTCTTTTTTGGTTTCTGACCTCTTGTCTAGTGTGTATTTTGCTTAGGTTGTGATTGATATTTTTTATTCTCTCATTGATCCATTCTTCTCTGGGCAAAATGGAATTCACAGCAAAGGAAAGACCCAGTGGTAATACTCCCTGCCACATCAGGTCATGATCCTAGGGTTCTAGGTTTGAGCTCCATATCAGACTCCCTCCTCGGTGAGGAGCTCGTTTCTCCCTCTTCCTCTGCTCTCTCAGATAAATAAAAAAATCTTTTAAAAATACACTCTAGGCCACAGATCTAATCAATATGCACATAAGTAAAATATCAGAGCTGGAATTCAGGATAATAATTATAAAGTTACTAGCTGGGCTTGAAAAAAAAGCATAAAAGACACTAGAGAATCTTTTAGTGCAGAAAAAAAATCTAACCAGTCCGAAATTAAAAAGGCTTTAACTGAGGGATAGTCTAAAATGGATCCTCTAACAGCTAGGGTAAATGAGGCAGAATAGAGAGTCAGTCATATAAGAAGACAAGGTGATAGAAAGGAAGGAAGCTGAGGAAAAGAGAGAAAAACAACTAGAGAACCATGATAGGAGGCTTCCAGAAATCAGTGATACCATAAAGTGAAACAATATTAGAATTACTGGGGTCCCAGAGGAAGAAGAAAGAGAAAGAAAAGGTTAATTGACGAAATCATAGCTGAGAGCTTTCCTACTCTGGGGAAGGAAACAGGCATTCAAGTTACAGAGAACCCTCCTCATAATCAATAAGAATACATCAACACCCTGACATATAATAGTGAAACTTTATCTGTTTCAGAGATAAAGAGAAAATCCTGAAGGCAGTTTGGGACAAGAGGTCCTTAAGGTACAAGGGTAGGAACAATAGACTGTCTGCAGACCTATCCACAGAGACCTGGCAGGTCAGAAAGGGCTGGAATGATATATTCAAGGTACTAAATGAGAAAAACACGCTGCCAAGAAGACTTTATTCAGTAAAACTGTCATTCAGAATGGCAGGAGAGATGAAGAGCTTTCAGGACAAACAGAAACTAAAAGAATTTGTGATCACTAAACCATCAACACCAGGAAAATAAAAACGATTTTAAGGACATATTATGAGCAACTCTATGTTAACAGATTAGGCAATGTGGAAGAAATGGATGCCTTACTAGAAACTTATAAACAAAGCAGAGACAGGCAGAAATGGAAAACCTGAACAAACTGATAACCCACAAGGGAATTGAAGCAATAATCAAAAATTTCCCAATAAATAAGAGTCCAGAGCTGGTTGATTTGCCAGGGGAATTCTACCAAACATTTAAAGAAAAACTAACACCTGTTCTTCTGAAACTATTTCAAAAAATAGAAATGGAAGGAAGACTTCCAAACTCTTTCTATGGGGCCAAAACAGACAAAGATCCCACCAAAAAGGAAAATTACAGACCAGTATTCCTGATGAACATGGGTGCCAACATTCTCACCAAGTTACTAGCCAGTGGGATCCAGCAGTACATTCAAAGGATTATTCACCACAACCAAGTAGGATTAATTCCTGAGCTGCAAGGTTGGTTCAACATTTGCAAATCAACCAATGTGATACATCTCATTAATAGAAGGACAAGAACCTTAGGATCCTCTCAATTAATGCAGAAAAAGCATTTGACAAAGTACAACATCCTTTCTTGATTAAAACTTTCCAGTGTTGGGATAAACAGAACGTACCTCAATAGCATAAAAGCCATCTTTGAAAAGCCCACAGTGAATATCATTCTCAGTGGGGAAATTCTGAGAGCTTTTCCCCTGAGGTCAGGAATATGGCAGGTATGTCTACTCTCACCACTATTACTCAACATAGTAGTATAAGTCCTAGCATCAGCAATCAGACAACAAAAACTAATAAAAGGCACTCATATTGGCCAACAAGAAGTCAAACTCTCTCTGTCTTTGCATATCATATGGTATTCCATCTGGAAAACCCAGAAGACTCTACCCAGAAATTGCTAGAACTTGTACAGGAATTAAGCAATGTGGCAGGATAGAAAATCAATGAACAGAAGTCAGTTGCATTTACATACACTAACCCTGAGACAGAAGAAAGAGAAATGAAGGAATTAATCCCATTTACAATTGTACCAAAAGCCATAAGATACCTAGAAATAAACCTGACCAAAGGGGCAAAGGATCTGTACTCTAAACACTACACTTATGAACGAAATTGAGGAAGACACAAAGAAATGGAAAAGCATTCAATGCTCATGGATTGGAAGAACAAATATTATTAAAAAATGCCTGTGCTACCTAACAGTCTATATATTCAGTGCAATCCCTATCAACATACCATCAGCTTTTTTCACAGAGCTGGAACAAATAATCCTAAAATTTGTATGCAACCAGAAAAGACCCTGAATAGCCACAGGAATGTTGAAAAAGAGAACCAAAGATGAGGACATCACAATGCTGGACCTCAAGCTCTATTTTAAAGCTGTAATCATCAAGACAGTATGGTCCTGGCACAGAAACAGACTACATGGATCAATGGAGCAGAATAGAGAATCCAGAAATGGACCCTCAATTCTGTAGTCAACTAATCTTCTACAAAGCAGGAAAGAATATCCAATGGAAAAAGGACAGTCTCTTCAATAAATGGTTCTGGAAAAATTGCACAGCCACATGTAAAAGAATGTAACTGGACCATATTCTTACACCATACACAAAGATATCCAAGGGATGAAAGACCTCAATATGAGATAGGAATCCTTCAAAATCCTAGAGGAGATCACAGGCAGAAACCTCTGTGACCTTGGCTGCAGCAACTTCTTGCTAGAAATGTCTCCAAAGGAAAGGGAAACCACA
This sequence comes from Martes martes, assembly GCF_963455335.1. Lineage (NCBI taxonomy): Eukaryota > Metazoa > Chordata > Mammalia > Carnivora > Mustelidae > Martes > Martes martes. Next base: position 27,302,910 of record NC_137892.1, read on the forward strand.
AAAATGAACTGTTGGGACTTCATCAAAATAAAAAGCTTCTGCAGAGCAAAGGCAACTATCAACAAAACTAAAAGGCAACCTATGGAATGGGCGAAGGTATTTGCAAATAACAGATAAAATGCTGGAATCCAAGACCTATAAAGAATGTACCAAATGCAACACCCCAAAAACAAATAATCCAGTCAAGAAGTGGGCGGAAGACATGAACAGACATTTCTGCAAAGAAGACATGCAAATGGCCAACAGACACACACACAAAATGCTCCACATCACTTGGCTTCTGGGAAATACAAATCAAAACCGCAATGAGATACCACCTCTCACCAGTCAGAATGGCAAAAATTAACAAGACAGGAAACAACAAATGTTGGTGAGGATGTGGAGAAAAGGGAACCCTCTTATACTGGGTGGGAATGCAAACTGGTGCAGCCACTCTGGAAAACAGTATGGAGGTTCCTCAAGAAATTAAAAATAGAGCTTCCCTATGACCCTGCAATTGCACTACTGGGTATTTACCCCAAAGATACAGATGTAGTGAAAAGGAGGGCCATCTGTACCCCAATGTTTATAGCAGCAATGGCCACGGTCGCCAAACTGTGGAAAGAACCAAGATGCCCTTCAACGGACGAATGGATAAGGAAGATGTGGTCCATATACACTATGGAGTTTTATGCCTCCCTCAGAAAGGATGAATACCCAACTTTTGTAGCAACATGGATGGGACTGGAAGAGATTATGCTGAGTGAAATAAGTCTAGCAGAGAGAGTTAATTATCATATGGTTTCACTTATTGGTGGAGCATAACAAATAACATGGAGGACAAGGGGAGATGGAGAGAAGAGAGTTGAGGGAAATTGGAAGGGGAAGTGAACCATGAGAGACTATGGACTCCGAAAAACAACCTGAGAGTTTTGAAGGGGCGGTGGGTGGGAGGTTGGGGGAATCAGGTGGTGGGTATTAGGGAGGGCATGGATTGCATGGAGCACTGGGTGTGGTGCAAAAACAATGAATACTGTTACGCTGAAATGAAATAAAAAATTTAAAAAAAAATAGATGAATGGATAAAGATGTTATATCTATTTATCTATCTATCTGTCTATCTGTATGTATATATATGGCTACATTGGAATATTACTCCGCCATCAGAATGGGTGAATAATTACCATTTACATCTAGGTGGTTGGAACTGGAGGGTATTATGCTGAGCAAAATAAGTCATTCAGAGAAAGATTATCATATACTTTCACTCATTTGTGGAATATAAGAAACAGTGCAGAAGATCATAGGGAAGGGAGGGGGAAAGTGAATCAGAGAAGTCATCAGAGAAGGGGAAAAACCATGAGAGACTCTTAACTATAGGAAACAAACTGAGGGTTGCTGGAGTGGAGGTGGGTGAGGGGAAGGGGTAATCGGGTGAAGAGCATTAAGGAGGGCATGTAATTAGATCAGCAGTGGGTGTTATATGCATCTGATGAATTCTTGAACACTACATCTGAAATATGAAGTAGGATATGTTGGGTAACTGAATTTATTTTTTAAAAGATTTTATTTGAGAGAGAGAGAGAGTGTGTGTGGGAAGAGCAGAGCATGAGCAGAGGTAGAGGGAGACATAGAAGCCCTGCTGAGCAGGGAGCCTGACAGAGGACTTGATCCCAGGGCCCTGGGATCATGACCTGAACTGAAGGCAGACACTTAACCAACTGAGCCACCCAGGTGCCTAATTGAATTAAAAAAAAAAACAAACAAACAAACAAAAAAACACTGGATAAGAATGTATCATCTTCTCCTAATTCATCTTACTTTTTTCTTACTGAAAACTTGGATGGAATCATGTTTGTCTCATGGGATGAGCAATAAATATCATTCACTCTCTTAAATAAATTGCTTAGAAAATACCAAAAGACATGTGAAGTGATGTCTGTTAGCTTGGAGCAACTTCAATAAATATTTTAAATTTTAAACAGAAAAAATATAGGTTATAAAAACTCAGTGGAACCTGAAAACTCTTTTGGAAAATATGGTGAAACAAAAATCTTTTGGGCTTTTTTTTTTTTTTTTAATTAAATTTTTTATTTATTTTCAGCATAACAGTATTCATTGTTTTTTCACCACACCCAGTGCTCCATGCAATCTGTGCCCTCCCTAATACCCACCACCTGGTTCCCCCACCCTCCCACCCCCGCCCCTTCAAAACCCTCAGGTTGTTTTTCAGAGTCCATAGTCTCTCATGGTTCACCTCCCCTTCCAATTTCCCTCAACTCCCTTCTCCTCTCCATCTACCCTTGTCCTCTATATTATTTGTTATGCTCCACCAATAAGTGAAACCATATGATAATTGACTCTCCCTGTTTGACTTATTTCACTCAGCATAATCTCTTCCAGTCCTGTCCAAGTTGCTACAAAAGTTGGGTATTCGTCCTTTCTGATGGAGGCGTAATACTCCATAGTGTATATGGACCACATCTTCCTTATCCATTCATCCGTTGAAGGGCATCTTGGTTCTTTCCACAGTTTGGCGACCGTGGCCATTGCTGCTATAAACATTGGGGTACAGATGGCCCTTCTTTTCACTACATCTGTATCTTTGGGGTAAATACCCAGCAGTGCAATTGCAGGGTCATAGGGAAGATCTATTTTTAATTTCCTGAGGAATCTCCACACTGTTCTCCAAAGTGGCTGCACCAGTTTGCATTCCCACCAACAGTGTAAGAGGGTTCCCCTTTCTCCACATCCTCTCCAACACACGTTGTTTCCTGTCTTGCTAATTTTGGCCATTCTAACTGGTGTAAGGTGGTATCTCAATGTGGTTTTGATTTGAATCTCCCTGATGGCTAGTGATGATGAACATTTTTTCATGTGTCTGGTAGCCATTTGTATGTCTTCATTGGAGAAGTGTCTGTTCATATCTTCTGCCCATTTTTTAATATGATTATTTGTTTTTTGTGTGTTGAGTTTTAGGAGTTCTTTATAGATCCTGGATATCAACCTTTTATCTGTACTGTCATTTGCAAATATCTTCTCCCATTCCGTGGGTTGCCTCTTTGTTTTGATGACTGTTTCTTTTGCTGTGCAGAAGCTTTTGATCTTGATGAAGTCCCAAAAGTTCATCTTTGCCTTTGTTTCCTTCGCCTTTGGAGACATATCTTGAAAGAAGTTGCTGTGGCTCATATCAAAGAGGTTACTCCCTATGTTCTCCTCGAGGATTCTGATGGATTCCTGTCTCATGTTGAGGTCTTTTATCCATTTCGAGTTTATCTTTGTGTACGGTGCAAGAGAATGGTCAAATTTCATTCTTCTACATATAGCTGTCCAGTTTTCCCAGCACCATTTATTGAAGAGACTGTCTTTTTTCCACTGGATATTTTTTCCTGTTTTGTCAAAGATTATTTGACCATAGAGTTGAGGGTCCATATCTGGGCTCTCTACTCTGTTCCACTGGTCCATGTGTCTGTTTTTATGCCAGTACCATGCTGTCTTGGTGATCACAACAGCTTTGTAGTAAAGCCTGAAATCAGGTAACGTGATGCCACCAGTTTTATTTTTCTTTTTCAACATTTCCTTAGCAGTTCGGGGTCTCTTCTGATTCCATACAAATTTTAGTATTATTTGCTCCAGCTCTTTGAAAAATACTGGTGGAATTTTAATCGGAATGGCATTAAAAGTATAGATTGCTCTGGGCAGTATAGACATTTTAACGATGTTTATTCTTCCGATCCAAGAGCATGGAATGGTCTTCCATCTTTTTGTGTCTTCTTCAATTTCTTTTAGGAGTGTTCTGTAGTTCCTCGAGTACGGATCTTTAACCTCTTTGGTTAGGTTTATTCCGAGGTATCTTATGGTTTTTGGTGCTGTAGTAAATGGAATCGATTCTCTAATTTGCCTTTCTGTATTTTCATTGTTAGTGTATAAGAAGGCCACTGATTTCTGGACATTGACTTTGTATCCTGCTACATTACTGAATTGCTGTATGAGTTCTAGTAGTTTGGGGGTGGAGTCTCTCGGGTTTTCCATATAAAGAATCATGTCATCTGCGAAGAGAGTTTGACTTCTTCCTTGCCAATTTGGATACCTTTTATTTCTCTTTGTTGTCTGATTGCTGTTGCTAGGACTTCTAATACTATGTTGAACAAGAGTGGTGAGAGTGGGCATCCTTGTCGTGTTCCTGATCTCAACGGGAAGGCTGCAAGCTTTTTCCCATTGAGGATGATATTTGCTGTGGGTCTTTCATAGATAGATTTGATGAAGTTCAGGAATGTTCCCTCTATCCCTATACTTTGAAGCGTTTTAATCAGGAACGGATGCTGGATTTTGTCAAAAGCTTTTTCTGCATCAATTGAGAGGATCATGTGGTTCTTCTCTCTTCTCTTATTGATTTGTTCTATCACATTGATTGATTTGCGAATGTTGAACCATCCTTGTAACCCAGGGATGAATCCCACCTGGTCATGGTGGATAATCTTTTTAATGTGCTGTTGGATCCTGTTTGCTAGGATCTTGTTGAGAATCTTAGCATCCATATTCATCAGTGATATCGGTCTGAAATTCTCCTTTTTGGTAGGGTCTTTGCCTGGTTTGGGGATCAGGGTAATGCTGGCTTCATAAAAAGAGTCTGGAAGTTTTCCTTCTGCTTCAATTTTTTGAAACAGCTTCAGGAGAATAGGTATTATTTCTTCTTTGAAAGTTTGATAGAATTCCCCAGGGAATCCGTCGGGTCCTGGGCTCTTGTTTTTTGGGAGGTTTTTGATCACTGCTTCAATCTCGTTACTAGATATCGGTCTATTCAGGTTGTCAGTTTCTTCCTGGTTCAATTTTGGGAGTTTATAGTTTTCCAGGAATGCATCCATTTCATCTAGGTTGCTTAGCTTATTGGCATATAACTGTTGATAATACCTTCTGATGATTGTTTCTACTTCCTTGGTGTTAGTTGTGATCTCTCCCTTTTCATTCATAATTTTATTAATTTGGGCTTTCTCTCTTTTCTTTTGGATTAGTGTGGCCAATGGTTTATCGATCTTATTGATTCTTTCAAAAAACCAGCTTCTAGTTTCATTGATATGTTCTACTGTATCTCTGGTTTCTACCTCGTTGATCTCTGCTCTAATCTTGATTATTTCCCTTCTTACGTGTGCAGTTGGTTTGATTTGTTGTTGATTCTCTAGTTCTTTAAGGTGTAGAGACAGCTGGTGTATTCTGGATTTTTCAGTTTTTTTGAGGGAGGCTTGGATGGCTATGAATTTCCCCCTTAGGACCGCCTTTGCTGTATCCCATAGGTTTTGGAGTGAAGTGTCTTCATTCTCATTGGTTTCCATAAATTGTTTAAGTTCTTCTTTGATCTCCTGGTTGATCCAAGCATTCTTAAGCAAGGTGGTCTTTAGCTTCCAGGTATTTGAGTTCCTTCTGAACTTTTCCTTGTGATTGAGCTCCAGTTTCAAAGCATTTTGATCTGAGAATATGCAGGGAATAATCTCAGTCTTTTGGTATCGGTTGAGCCCTGATTTGTGACCCAGTATGTGGTCTATTCTGGAGAAGGTTCCATGTGCACTTGAGAAGAATGAGTATTCTGTTGTTTTAGGGTGGAATGTTCTGTATATATCTATGAGGTCCATCTGGTCCAATGTGTCATTCAATGCTCTTATTTCTTTATTGATTTTCTGCTTCGATGATCTGTCTATTTCTGAGAGAGGCGTGTTAAGATCTCCTACTATTAGTGTATTCATATCAATATGACTCTTTATCTTGATTAATAGTTTTCTTATGTAATTGGCTGCTCCCATATTGGGGGCATAGATATTTACAATTGTTAAATCATCTTGGTGGATAGTCCCTTTAAGAATGATGTAGTGTTCTTCTGTATCTCTGACTACTGTCTTTAGTTTAAAATCTAATTTATCTGATATGAGTATCGCTACCCCGGCCTTCTTTTGAGGCCCATTGGCGTGAAAGATGCTTCTCCATCCCTTCACTTTCAGTCTGGGTGTATCTTTAGGTTCAAAATGGGTCTCTTGTAGACAACATATGGATGGGTCCTGTCGTTTTATCCAATCTGCAACCCTTGTCATTTTATGGGCGCATTTAGGCCATTCACATTGAGAGTGATTATTGAGAGATACGTTTTTATTGACATTGTGTTATCTTTGAAGTCTTTCTTTCTGTCGATTGTCTCTATATTTCTGTTCAATGCTATTCTTAGGATTTTTCCTCTTTTATAGAACCCCCCTTAATATTTCCTGCAGTGTCGGCTTGGTGGTTGCATAGTCTTTTAAGCCTTGCCAGTCTTGGAAACTCTTTATCTCTCCATCCATTTTGAATGTCAGTCTTGCTGGATAAAGTATTCTTGGCTGCATGTTCTTCTCATTTAGTGCCCTGAATATATCTTGCCAGCCCTTTCTGGCTTGCCAGGTCTCTGTGGACAGGTCTGACGTTATTCTGATGGGCTTTCCTCTGTATGTAAGGAGCTTCTTTGTCCTAGCGGCTTTCAAGAGATTGTATCTACAATTATGATTCCTCAATTTTACTATGAGGTGCATGGATGTTTTTTTGGAATTTATAATCTTGGGGGGAGACCTTTCTACTTCTAGTACATGAACACTTGTTCCATTTGCAAGATTGAGAAAATTTTCATGAAGAACTTGTTCCACTATATCTTCTAGACTTCTTTCTTTCTCCTCCCCTTCAGGGATTCCAATAATTCTGACGTTGGAACGTTTCATGGCATCATTTATTTCCCTGATTCTGTTTTTGTGGCTTCTAAGCTGTTTGTTCCAGGCTTCCTCCTGATCCTTTCTCTCTATCTGTTTGTCCTCCAGATCACTAATTCTATCTTCTGTCTCAGTTACCCTAGCTTTTAGAGAATTTAGATTAGATTGGAACTCATTGAGAGCGTTGTGAACCTCATCCCTGGTGGCCTTCAGCTCTGCCCTAACATTATGAACATCCTCCCTGGTCGCTTTCAATTCTGCCCTAATCAATTCCGTTTGGTCATCCATGGCTTTCTCCAACCTAGCTATTGCCTGGATAATTGTTAGCCTGAATTCTCTTTCTGACATATTGTCTATGTTGATAGCCATTAGCTCTGTTGCAGAAGGCCCATCCTCTGTATTTTTCTTCTGTTGGGGATTCCTCCTCCTAGTCATTTTAGTGAGAGATGACTGGACAGGTGTAGCTGGATGTATCGACCGTGGTGTAGTCAGGGTGCACCCTGGAACGCTTCTGAGCACTCAGGATTCCCCACCCAAACGAGAGAAAAAAGAAAAGAAAAAGAAAAAAGAGAGAGAGAGAGAGAGAGACAGGAAAAAAAGGGAAGATAAAAGAGAAGGTTCAGCCCAAATGGGCCCCAGGGTAAGATTTATGATGTATACAAACAAAAACAGACAAACAAAAAGACTCATAAAAGTATATGACGAGAGAAAAAATATATATATATAAGCAGAAAAAGGAGGAGCCTCGTCAAGAAGAACCCCAAGTATAAGATTTATATACTATCAGGACAAACATAAATACACAGAGACACTGGCAGAAGAAAAAGATGGGAGCATGGTTATAGATTCTCGGTGTGGGCGAGGAAGGTTATTTTGATTCTTCCTGGGTGTATCTTAATATCGTTGTTAAAGGACTCAACTTTCCTAAGAAAAAGGGGGATTAAAAATTGGTTCACCTATAGGGGTAGCATTGATTGGAGAAAGGGGGTTACCTTGAAGTTTAACTCTATATGAATATTAGAAAATAAAAATAAAAAAGGAATAAACTGGACTAAACTAAACTAAATTTTTTAAAAAAATTAAAAAAATAGAAAAGCAAAAGAAAAACACATGTGTATGTATCAAAAAATTCAGGTTAGAAGTTTATTATGGAATTTGATGTACTGGACATCTCACTGTGATGGTAAATAGGTTAAAAAATTATTTATATAAAAAAAGAAAAAAAATGAACCAGAATAGTGGGAAAGAATTAAAAATAAAAGTTGTATCTATGAAGTAGTGGTGGTTGTTCTCTTGTAGTCTTTTTTTTTTTTTTCTTTCCTGATTTGTTTTCTGGGGGAGGGGGCTGCCACGTGGGTTTTCAGTCAATGATGTTCCCTGAGTTAAGTCCTCCCGCCCCCCTCAAGGGGGTGGGCTCTGAGAAAAACAGTTTTTTCAGGTTTTTGTTCTCTGGAGGTTTTTTTTTTTTTTTTTTTTTTAAAGATTTTTATTTATTTATTTGACAGAGAGAGATCACAAGTAGGCAGAGAGGCAGGCAGAGAGAGAGAGAGAGAGAGAGAGAGGAGGAAGCAGGCTCCCTGCGGAGCAGAGAGCCCGACGCGGGACTCGATCCCAGGACCCTGAGATCATGACCTGAGCCGAAGGCAGAGGCTTAGCCCACTGAGCCACCCAGGTGCCCTGTTCTCTGGAGGTTTTTATGTTTGTTCACTTCTTTTCTCTTGCCTTGACAGCTTTTGATGGTTTTTGGAGGTTTAGAGGAAAGAAAACTGCACCCCAACCTCCCTCTCAGAGAGAAGCCTCAGTCTGCTCCCCTGCAGGTGCTGCAGCCGCTGGGCCGCTGGCAGAGCAGGTTCTGAGTCGCAGTCCCTGGGGACGCAGGATCTCTTGCTTGTACGCAAAACCAAGGCAGCGGTGGCTGTCTGGGCAGCTCCAGACCGCCAGAGAGGTTCCAAGGAGCGATCGCACACTGAGATTTTCCCGCTGGCCGGGGCTAAGAGCACCGGGCTTGCGTGCACCTCTCCCAGGGGAGGGTTTGGGGCGCGGCGTCTCCGGCTCTATCGGCTCTATTGCCGCGTGGGTCCGAGAACACCAGGCTGGGCGTTCGTGCACCTCTCTCAGGGGAGGGTGAGGCACGCGCGCATCTCCAGCAAGGTGCGCGTTCTGCCGTCTGGTGTGGCCCCCAGCCCCTCACGGGTGCCGGACTCCACTCATTCTTGGGTGCACTGGCGGCTCAGGGACAAAGACCAGGTTTCTCCGCCGCACTCTGGCTCAGCGCCAGGGGAGGCTGTCCTGGGTCTGGGGACTTAAGCCCCTGTCCCTAGCCGCCCCGATTCCCACAATTTCCCCCCGCGATCCTTTGCTCTTTTGAGTGCTTTCAAAAAGACTCCAAGTTAATGCTGCTCCCCAGATGCAGGGCACTCTCGTATTGGGGTATTATTTTCTAATCGGTCGCCTCTGGTGGCTCCCTCCCCCTTTTGTTTATCTTCCGATATCAGTCCGACGTTCCCACTCCACTTTACCTGCCCACTGGCGTCTTCTGCCCCCCGTAGAGATCCAGACGTGTATAATTTTGATCTCAGGCTGATTTCATGGGTGATTGGAGTTCTTTGGTAGGTAATCAGCTCACTTTAGGGTACAGGTTGAAAAGGCACCTCCTCCTACTTCCCCGCCATCTTGTCTCCCCCCTCGGCTTCTTTCTAAATACCCAGTCCTACTGAAAACTGTAGAGGAAGGGTATTTATATAATGATTTCTGTAAACTACAATTAACTAACCACTTTCAGAACTATTTGTTGATTTATAAAAAGGAATATATAGAATCTAGGGGCATCATTTATTTCTATACATTTTTAAATAATTAATATACTTTGTATTTTAGAGTAGTTTTAGATTTTTAGGAAATTGAGCAGGGCGAGAGAGTCTGAATCTGGATATTTATACTTTGGTAATATTTTATGGAAAACCAAGGCATTTTTCTTTGGAAAAAGGTCACTAAGAACTATGGAAATAATTTTCTGAAGCTTTTTCATATGTAGCATCTGCTGTTCGTTTCTCTGGGTTTAGTTGATATTTCCAGGACTATTATTTCTGCTTCCTGTCTTCACCCTCCAACCACCATTCTTAGGAAGTGAACTCTGGATACTAATCTACATGTCTCAGAAAAAGGTGATAATTTGCAAGAAATGTCACAAAGAAAAATCATGGCACCATTGAAGCTGCACTTATTTAAATAAAATTCACACTTTCTGATTCTAAAGTGGTTTGATAGGGGCATCATCAAAGCCAGAACACAGTGTATCCTGCTTACATGTAATGTGATGTTTACAAATGTAGTGTGATGTTTCTTAGAAGTTGTTACATAGAGAAACATTTTCAATCAACTTTCAAAAATACATACATTACTATAGACACAAGATTCTTCCTGAGACTCATGGCATTGAAATATTTGTTTACTTAATTTTCTGTGTGTGTGTGTGTGTGTGTGTGAGAGAGAGGGAGAGAGAGAGATGGATGAAAAGTACTTATATACTCTATAAACTCAATGATTTGGCTTTATACAAGTATTTTCAGTAACAGAATCAAGACTATGTTTTCACGAAAATTCTTTTGCAGGAAGTATTTTGAAATATTTCAAAATTTAAATGCTTTATCAAACATTGCCAATTGATTTTTCATAAATTCTAAGCAAATACTGTCAAAGTTTATATTAAAAATGAATCAGCATGCCAGGGTGGCTCAGTCAGCTGAGTGTCCAACTCTTGGTTTCAGCTCAGGTCATGATCTTGGGTCATGAGATTGAGCCCCACGTCAGGCTCTGCACTCAGCACAGAGTCTGCTTGAGATCCTCCTCCTTGCTTGTGCTCTCTCTTTAAGTACATATATAAATACATACATAATATCTTAAAAAACCAAAACAAAAATGAAGGAGCTCCAAAGAGGTAACTGCTAGTGCTCCTTAGCCCCAAACTTCTTATCTGGCTCTCTCCTTCACTGTGTCTTTTCCAGTTCTAGACTTAACTCTACCCATGTCTTTCCTATTCTTGCCCATTCTTACATATCCTTCCATCTAACCCTTTGAGAAAGGTTCAACATTGTCTTCAGAAACTCCTTTCTGATGTGGAACTCCTTCCTTCCACTTCTACTTTCTCCTTCACCACCTTTCTTTATTCCTACTGATGTCACCAATGGAGGACCTACATAGGGGGATACCCCTAACCCAATAATTAATGGTCTTCATCATTTATTTAATTACCTTCACCCTAATTAGGATGTCCTCCCAATATTTTATATTGAATAGCCATAATGTGTCATGAGAACACAACTTTAGGTGTTTCACCAAATTTTCAAGATAGGAACATTCTTCACATAATATTAAATTTCACAGCCGTGATTACCCTTAACTCTGCTAAAACCATTGCCAATACAGTAAGAGCTTAGATGAGGAGTCCTCTAATACCACCCTAGCTTAAAGCAAGAGGTAAGGAAATTTACCTAATCTTATTGCCTATTAATTTGTAGACTTCACATTACTAAAACTTTCAAAATTAAATTTCCTCTTGAATTGACTCATTCCATTCTTTCCTAGTCTCTTTCCCAAGGGCTTCCATATCTGTCTCAAATGTTCGTTTCTTCCAGGTCATATTTTGTCATCTTGTTAACTGCAGCATCCTCACTGATGACCCATGAAACTTGAAAATTTTGTAATCCCTCAGATCCACTGATACTTCATCTCAGCTATTTCATCCCTTTGCCAGCACAACAAACCACTGAATTTTATAATTATGTAAAGGAATTCCACTAGAAAAAAATCACAAAATCTTAGTAATCAACACCAATTTAACTTACATCTGTCACATTCCTTTATTCCTCTTTTCTTGGTTTTCAATCCATTTTTCCCTATTAAGAATGTCCTGTAATTTCTCAAATCTCTTCTGGAATTTAGGTCTCTCTTATGAGAAGATTTTACTATATGGCTCTGTGCAGTTATCTTAAGCTTCTCCAAATTTTTGCTCTCTTCCTGAGGTTATTTTGATTCATAGTACTCTTTCCTTGGCCTAACTCCTCAAACTGTGCTTTTCTTGCCTGCTGTTTTTTACTTTGGGGAGATTGTTCTATCAACACTCAAGTTTTTCTTGCCTCTTCATTATTTCCTCCTTTTCTGATAGAGTGATCCTCAGAACCTTGCTGTTCTAAAATTTTGTCAAAGCCATAAATGATGGAAGGACCAGAAGCAAGGGGGAAAAATAGCAAACCAGTATTAAGTTTGATGTTTGTGTGGACTGTGGCTGGGTTAACTATTACATGTGTCACTAATTTACCTTCTGACTTAAAATCTCATTGGATAGATCATCTGAATATAAATCTCTTTTGTAAATTCTGGGAAATTACTTTTTATGGCAATTAGTTGGCGTCATGATTTTTTTTTCAATAAAAGAATGTAGATGTGAGTTTTGCAAATACATCATGTCAACATTATAAGCTCCAGTGGGGCAAGCACTCTAATGACCTATTCTCTACTTTATCATAAAAACAAATGCTACTGGATTCTTCCCTTTTCAAATAACAAAGTGATGGTATCATTGGAAAGGACTGAGACTGGGAATGAGATCAACCTGTTTCCCCATTATCACTCTGCACATTAACCTTGATGTATCTGTCCTTTTGTGTTCATTAATTCTTGTTTTATATGGAAACATACAGGTCTGATGCTTGGGTCACCTTCAGGGCTTTATCTTTGACAATCCTGCTTTTAATATGCATTCATTTGGCAGATCTGTCTGAGGTTTTCCTGGGTTGTCCATTAATATTTGCAGGTTTCACAATGATATAGCCAAGGAAAATGAAATCACAATTCTTTTTAAGGTTTTTATTTACAAGAGGCTTCAAATGATAATTTGAAAATAATTTCCGTGTCAGTTATAGGTAAGAACTTAAAATTGAAAAATCAATCCAATCAATATATCATATTATAAATATATATAGATACATAGATATATTATAAATATATAGATATAAATATATCTCACATATTTATCTTTCATAAATTTTCTCTAGCCTTTTATTTTTTCTAGTCAGGTATGGCATCAATTTTTAAAAAATGATTTCATGTTTTTAGTTCAATTTTGATAGGCGTTTGGTTCAGCAGCAAGTATAATTGGCTTTTTTTAATTGCCGTAAACTCAGGTCAACATTTTCCCTGTATTTCTGAATCCACATAATATGGCACAGATATTGACATTAGTGGCAGAGATGCTTTGGATAGAGTTCACTATTATATCAAATACTTCAGAAAGGAAAGTCTTATAATTCTCTTTCTTTGCTGTAAACTTAACAATTTATTAGAGTATTGGGACTACTTCAAAAGATACATTGATTTTATCTTTAGAAATGGGAAGAAAAACATAAGAAGAGAAATGATTGATGCTAGTACATCGAACTCAACGTACTCTCCCGCTTAAGGCAAAAGAAATCTATACTACAGAAGTTTTAGGCTGGCAGCAACACCTGTAGAGATGGCTGAGTATAGGATGAACTCAAGGGAAAGTAAAAGACAGAAGGTTTATGGGCCCGTGAGATAATGGCTGATGGCTTGCTTTTCTAAAGATTATTGTAGGAATGATACATATTTAAATTTAAATTACTAGGGCTCTGAAGTATTATCATGGCCGTGCCTTTGGAAGGCCTATAGGTAACCCCAACCATTACATCTTGGGTAAGGACAGGAGAAATAGTGCTTCCTCTGAAGAATTTGAGGAAAAGTGATTTTGTCAGTCACATGACTGAAATCACATGGAATGGCTAAGATTTCAAAGAACGTTCAAGTCAGAATAAACCTCAGAGATTATTTTCTCAACCCTTTAATTATAGAAGAAGCTGATTCCCAGGGAAATGAGATTTTACTAAACGTTACACACAGTATATTGCCAGATTCACCATTAGTGTTCTGGTCTCTTTTATCCCTGGGCTCTGCTCTCGGAGGGCAAACTGTCATCCACCATTAGACATGGTCACACATGACCGCAAGTTGAAACCATGCAGTTGTATGAAAACAAAATTCCCATGGTCAGAATTCAGATACTTCCAGTTGAGTGTTCGCAATGTTTCATGCATAACTAGTTTCATGAAATTAGAAAGTTGGTATTTCCACTTATAAATTCCTTACTTAGTTTTAATTTCTTTAACTCAGTAGGCTAGATAGGTTAAAATGTCTAGGACCAAAATCTCAGGTCAGTTGGGTTTCCTGGAAACTATCTTGATTTACAGTTGAATGGGTGAGTAGATGTTTGGCAGGCGGCCTGTTAATTTTAAAACACTCAGTTGAAGTAGATGGTGTTATATTTTCATATCTTGGTTCCTCTTTTTGGTGTCACCTCATATGGACACACTTTTATCTCCACACCTTTTTCATGGCTAGAATTAGTGTGAGGCACCTCAGACACACAAGTCAAAAAGAGCTGGACTTGCCAGAATTCCCAAAGGAAGCACCTCTTTGGATTATGTAGCTTGGGAGTCTCTCACCCACCATGTTCTTGGCCCTTCCTTTGGCCATTGATCTCTTCTCTGACAGTGTATGGAGAGAATGACAGGCAGTTTCTGTCTGCAAGGCAGTTTTAGCTCCAGAGAAGAGACATGTGGCAATAATATCATATAGTATTGCTAATATTTTAGTCAGAATGTCTTGCAACTAAAATATTCAAATTGTGAGAATTAAGTAGATTAGATATAACGTATAGTTCAGATAACATTCTCCTGGTTATGTAACATAGATTAGCAAATAACCAATGGTTTCCTCAGAAGGATCTCACCATGGGAGGAGTCTCCTGATCTTTTTTTTTTTTTTTTTTTTTGAGAGTTTGTTTATTTATTTGACAGGCAGAGATCACAAGGAGGCATAGGGGGGCAGACAGGGGGGGTGGTAGCAGAGAGCCTGATGCAGGGCTGGATCCCAGGACCCTGAGATCATGACCTGAACCAAAGGCAGAGGCTTAACCCACTGAGCCACCCAGGCAGCCCGAGTCTCCTGATCTTAACATATTTAGTCACAGAGTTTTAGCCAGGCTTTCTGTGATGTTCTGTATTCCCTGTTTTTATTCAGGTGCCTCATCAATTTCATATTCTTATTTCCTTTTCTGAGTTTTATTCTTCTTCCTGTTTAATATACTGTGTACAGTGAAGAGAAAGGGTGGAAGGCAAGAAACATTTATTGAGCTTTCTGCTGGGTGAGCCCCTTGTTAGAGTCTGTCCATCTGATAATCTCATGTATTTACTTACTGTATTCCTAAAATGTCACGATATATTTATTTTTTTTCCTGTGAAAAGATTTCTTAAGAGTCCTAGAGTT
Source organism: Martes martes (assembly GCF_963455335.1). Taxonomy (NCBI): domain Eukaryota; kingdom Metazoa; phylum Chordata; class Mammalia; order Carnivora; family Mustelidae; genus Martes; species Martes martes. Next base: position 27,317,948 of record NC_137892.1, read on the forward strand.
CATGACTCACTATAATAAAGGCTTTATTTCTCCCTCTTGCACAGATTTCAATAACGAACATATTTTTTATAGTTATATATGTATAGGTATAAAACTTACATATCACTGAGCAAATCTGGCATTGACTTAATCTAGCTTTAGCTCAAGAATAATGGGACTCTCTCTTTTCATCCTTAGGAGTTAAGCACAGGTTTCTTACTTAATTCAAAGATGTAGACGTAGATAGATAGATAGATAAATAGATAGATAGATATAGGTAAATAGTCCATTGTTGAGGTGAATAAAGTGAAAACCACTTAAGCACAGCATCTGTGTTGCAGCCACCGTTATTCATCTTGGCTGGAAATGATTGATCTGAATTGACTCAAAGCAAGAATGGTCTGCATATGGTGAATCTTGTTCCCTTGTCACCTAGTAGGCCACATTACAATGAGTTTACCCTTGTACATATTTACTTGGCAAGAGAAATGGTTGAATGTTTTCTCATGTATATATCAGAACAACCCAGTAATGAATGAATGAGTACACACACACACACACACACACATTTCCTTCCCACTGAAGGCCAGAGAGGCCAAGGATATAGTCAGTAAGTAGTGAAACAGATTCAAACTCAACCATATTTGATTTTCAAGATAAGTCTTAAATTCAACTACACCATTCATGAGCTAAATACCATTATTATGTCTTTGTTTTTGGTGCTCCTTGAATGAAAAAAAAATTTAGTAAAATACATACCACATAAAATGTACCATCTTAACCATTTTTAAGTGTACACTTCAGTGCCATCAAGTACGTTAACATTGTTAGGCTGCTATCGCCATCATCCATCCATAAGAGTCCTTACATCTTGCAAAACTGAAACTCTACCCATTAAACAATAACTCCTCATCTTCCCTTCTTCCAGCCCCTGGCAACTACCACCCTACTCTCTGTCTCTGGTTTCAACTACTCTCGTATATATATAAATACATAAATATAAATGGAATATATAAATATGTATAAATGTATATATAAATGTCATATAAATAGAATCATAGCAGTATTTGTCTTCTTTTTTTTTTTTTAAAGATTTTATTTATTTATTTGACAGAGATCACAAGTAGGCAGAGAGGCAGGCAGAGAGAAAGAGGAGGAAGGAGGCTCCCTGCCAAGCAGAGAGCCTGATGTGGGACTCGATCCCAGGACCCTGAGACCACGACCTGAGCTGAAGGCAGAGGCTTAACCCACTGAGCCACCCAGGCACCCAGTATTTGTCTTCTTGAAACTGGTTTATTTTTCTTAGTGAAATGTCTTCAAGGGTCATCCATCTTACAGCATATGTTAGAATTTCCTTCCTTTTTGAAATTTAGTATTCATACTTGTGTATACCACATTTTGTTTTCCATTCATCCATCAGTGGACGCTTAGGTTGCTTTCAGCTTTTCACCTTATTTATTTATGTGACTTTTTGTTAGAACCTCCGTAGGTTCTTTGTTGTGCATGCTTTTAAATTACCATTCTAAATAACAGATCCTTAATCCTAACAGAATGAAATTATGAGTTGATCCTAAGACAGCTGTGGAATTATTTTGTGTGTTACAAGTAACTGGTGGAGAGTTTTTGAGAGTCAATTTTAATCTCTTAAGAAAAGAAAATAAAGACCATGGATTCATTTGCCCCATGTGAAGGAAAGCAGCACATGCTTCTATTTTACCACAAAAACAAAAGGGGTCATGTCTCCCTGGAGCAGCATTTCAAAGACTTTTGGAGATTTGGGTCATGAAACATGTTGTAAATTCTTACCTTCCCCCCACTCCTTCTGGTAAGCCAGTATAAGTAAACACATTTTATAGGTAGCCTTAAGGACAACTCACTGGGGAAGAATCAGGTAAATTCCAGAAGAAAAAAAAAATTTTTAAAGACTTTTATTTTACTTATCTGACAGAACACAAGCAGGGGGATTGGGGGGGGTAAAGTGGGCTCCCCACTGAACTCAGGGCACGTGACACCTGACAGGGCTAGATCCCAGGACCCTGGGTTCATGATCTGAGCCACAGGCAGATGCTTAACGTACTGAACCACCCAGTCGCGCCTGGAAGAACATTTTAAATCAAAACGTATGCAACAAATATTTTCTGATAATCACTTTGATGTGAAGTCATTGAAGTTACTGAAGCCATTTTTTCTTCTTCTTTTTTTTAAAGATTTTATTTATTTATTTGACAGACAGAGATCACAAGTAGGCAGAGAGGCAGGCAGAGAGAGAGAGAGGAGGAAGCAGCCTCCCTGCCGAGCAGAGAGCCTGATGCGGGGCTCGATCCCAGGACCCCGGGATCATGACCTGAGCCGAAGGCAGAGGCTTTAACCCACTGAGCCACCCAGGTGCCCCGAAGCCATTTTTTTCTTAAATAAAATTACTTTTTTATTTATACAATTGTGTGTATAACATGCCTGTTGAGTGTATATCTTCTTAGCTTAGAATTTAGAGTCTTGGGTTTATACCACAAGCTCAGCTTAAAGGGTCAGAACCCAAATTATTACAGTTTTGTACTCAGAATGAGTAGAGTGCTGATAAAAAATAATTTTTATTAAATGCCCTTTAATCTGCATAATAGTGACATATTTTAAAATTGACATTTAAAGAAAGATTATTTTTTGGTTGAAGAAGATAATTCTAGAATGTCAATGTTAAATTTTATAACATTTTGCTATATTCATATTATTCTAAAAGGTATTAGGAATACATTTAATACTCTTTTCATGAGTTTATCTAATATTCAGAATTAATTTGACCACTGTTAAAGAATTGTTTTACTTATGAGCATTTCATATTTAGGTTTAAGAAAGTAGTTATGAAAATAAGAAGCCAAATGATTATTTTATTTTTCATTGGAAATATTCAGTGAGGAATCATTATTTTATTCTTTATTTTGATTTTAAACACATGTAAAATACTTTGATCTACACACCTTGAAATTTATGAATTACATGAACACTGATTATCTTACATTTTTATTTTCCTTATTTTTGGTGCATTTTCAATAGTTTAACTACCTCTTAAGAAGACATGTTTTCAAGATGACTTTCTTAAATTTGTTAAAATTGTCAAAGCACTCATTTCCTTATTAACCCCATAGTACCATGTGATATTATTTCTCTAATTTTTTAACATTATGCTTTTAAATCAAATTTGTAATTCTTTTCTAATATCATTTTAAGACTATTTTTAATTTTTTCCTACCAAATTACCAAAGTAACCAGTCAATTTAGTTGAAGTAGTTCATTTCCTTGAGTGGAAGATATCACTGGCAATTACTATGTAGAGTTGTACCTCTAAAATGATCAAATGATAGACTGAGACTTTCATTTTTCCACTTATTAATAGTTATTAATAAATAATTAATAATCCCACTATTTTATTTTCTAGGCACAGACTAGATAATAAATTTTTATTTGCAATTTCTAAAGTATGTAAGTATATATTAGTTTTTGGAATATGTTTCTCATTTCCAAGGATCTATTAATGTAATAGAAGAGATGAGTTGGGTAATAGAAAATCATTCAAACAAAACAAAGCAATCATAGTAACTATAGGAGTGAATCAAAGTGTCTTATAGGAACTTAGGATTTGGTACACTTTGCATCCTAAAAGACTCTGGGCACATAAAGTCTGAGAATATAAATGTATCCTGAGTTTAGTCATAGAAAGCTATGTGTTCTAAGAATGTGTACTCTAAGTAGGTCAATAGCTGAGAGACTGTGATTTCCATTGGTCTCTATGCCAGAATCCTGTGGCCCATCTCAGTTCAATTATATAGGCATGGATTCTGAATGTTTTAAAAATTGCTCATGGCAGTTGTCCTTCATTTGTTACTCTACTGTTCTCTCAATGGCTCTGGCATCCTTTGCTCTTAATACTCTACATCTGCCCTATGGAGTTCAGGACAGCTAAAACTAAATTTCACTATGAAAATTCAGCAAATTGATAAAATGTGAAGAAATTGACTGGGATAATTTCCCAAATATTACATTAGAAATTAATAGTAGTTTTCAGGTTAAGAAATAGTAATAAATAGTAAGGCCTTTGCTTGCATGTGGAGGAGAACTGGCTTGTTGGACTGAGCTTGAGCATGAAGTTAAGGATGGAGGTGCAAAAGAGATGAGGGATTACACAAGATATATTTCCTTGGAAAAGTAATCATTCATAAATGCTTGCTTCTGGGGGTATTTGGAAGCCAGAACCCTTGGAATGAATTAAAGGAAAAGACCGATATAACGTGCATAAAATCACAAAAGTAAGAAAAGTTAACTGGTGATATTCATGTTATATAATTTTTAAAAGATTTATTTGAGAGAGAGAGAGCATGCATAGGGGGTGGGCAGGGCCAGAGCGAGAGAGAGGAGCTCAAGCTTACTCCACGCTGAACATGGAGCCCTACACGGGGCTTGGTCTTACTACCCTGAGATCATGACCTGAGCCAAAGCCAAGAGTCCGACATTCAACTTACTGAGCCACCCAGGTCCCAGTGTTCATATTATATTTAAATCCATGAAAGGGGTAGAACTAATTAAAAAAAATACACTGATTATTCTAGAAAAAAAATGGAATTTACTCATGGTTTCTTTGACTCAAGTTGGTATAGTCTTTCTTTTAAAACTTTGAACTCAGGCCACTAAATTTATTATTGTGCCAAAATTAGAAATAATTAGATTATTCTCTTATTTTGAATTCTCCCCCAGGGAGCAAAGTTTTACCAGAAAATGGATTTGTGGTTGGGAAAGGTATTTTTATTATTCAGTTTGTTGGATCCATATTAAATTCCCACCACAAGATACACATTTTGTTTTGTTTTTTTTTTTTTTTCCAAGAAAACTGTCCTATGGAATGTATGTTTGTTTGAATCAACATTTAAAACATATATCAACTGCCTTAGAAGGAAAACTAGCTTGTGAGATTTGAACATAGTACTGATACAGAAGCTGAGGAAAATGTTTGCATTTACTTCACATAGTATCAGACTGCTCTGTATTCCTGACTTCTGTCTCCGTCTTTCCCTTTGCCTTTCACACATTTTGTATAGCTAAACAAACCTTCGAATCTTATGAAAGGAAGAAAGAAAGAAAAAGAGAGAAAGAAAGAAAGAAAGAACGAACAGAGAAGAAAAGAAAAAAATTATGTGCACTAAGTTTTTTTCCTTTGTCACAAGGATTATAGTTGCCTTAATAATGCTTCATTCAGAATTATATCTGCCTTTCAACATATGCAATAGTAGCCAGTTTTACTGAAAGTTGTACAATAGGTTTCTAGCATCACATTCAGCATCATTAGGATCAAAATTCCTAGACAGGGCTTGTCCTATGATGCTGCCTACAGGATCAGTCATTCTAGTTCCTGTGACAAAACATGCATATATTTTAATCCACCCATCATCCATAAGCATTTTGTATTGGCTTTCTAATCTACAAAATAATTGACTTACCAGCAGAACAGAATAGAGTAAAATACATTTTTTTTTTTTAAATTGTGGATTGACAATAAGGGGAAATTCAGCAAAGAAAAGAACAGAATTGATGCCATCAAGGAAAACTTTCTTTAGTCATCTGGACTTGAGCCAGACTTTAAAGAATTGGAAGAACATGGCTAAAAAGAGAGGAAGGAAATATTTCGGCAAATTATAGTGTATCGGTTGCCACAGACCAAGTGGAATTCCATTAACCTGTTAGCCTTACTCTCACATGTCTCATATTAGTGGGCCTTTATTTTCCTTTTTCATTGCCCCTGGCAGCTGAATTCCCAGAAGAGATTTCATATCTGCTTGCCATATAAACGTCAGCTCTGGTCTAGTGAGGATTAAAGTCTCCCTGAGATCCTGACTGAGCAGCATTTCTCCCAGTTTATTTGACATAGCATTTTATCAGGGTATCGCTGGCTCCTTCCCCACTCCCTGGGTGTTGTAAATCCTCTTCACACCACAAGGTCAGCTGGATATTAGATGCAGATTCCTGTCAAAGGTGCTGACAGCTCCATCCTTCTGAGGGGAAGGGAGTTCTGGGCCCTGAAATTCTGTTGCAGTCCTGGCCCAAGAGTCAAAAAGGTTTTCATCTTGAAGGATGTGATGATGATTATAGACTATATCCTTAAATCTCTTCCTCGACATGCATCTTGTATTGTCCCTTCTTAAAGTTTTTGGAAATGCTGGAAGAAAGAGGAAGCTGAAATTGAAATGGGCAGGTGTGGCAGAAGGAAAACATGTCCAGAAAGTCGTGGGAAATTGCATATATTTACAAAGTATCCAGAAGTTGCATTATTCATTTTTCGGTAGTCCATGAAAGGAGATTTGTTTTAAGAATACCAACTGCTGGGGCACCTGGGTGGCTCAGTGGGTTAAAGCCTCTGCCTTTGGCTCAGGTCATGATCTCAGGGTCCTGGGATCGAGCCCCGCATCAGGCTGTCTGCTCAGCGGGGAGCCTGCTTCCCCTTCTCTCTCTGCCTGCCTCTGCCTACTTGTGATCTCTCTCTATATATCAAATAAATAAATAAATCTTAAAAAAAAAAAAAAAGGTCCCTAAAATGTCCCAGCAACAACCAAATAAGGAAAGGAGGACAGGGCCTACTTCAAAAAGGACTGGCCAAGGAGGGGAGATAGGAGATTCTCCCATGACTCAGGTTGCTTTTAGTAATACCACCTTTACTACCAAAGCCGGGGTAAGGTGTGAGAAAAAGATAATGCCATCTGAAGAATAAGTGATTGGGCTAAGGAGACTGGGTAGGGAGACAGAAAAATAATGAAAGAAAAAAAAATGCATACAGAGGAAAAGCAGTTAACTATTACCATTGGGTCTCAGGCAGGGCTAGCTTAATGGACAAGATGCCTGTGCATAGTTCAGACAGATCCCAGGCTGGATTTAATATTCTTCTGTCATAGACTTGAAATTTTTAACAATTCATGGATAAAGGGTCTGTATTTTCTTTTTGCACTGTGCGGCCCAATTTATTTAGCCAGTCCTGATCTGTGGGAGAAAACCCACTTCTGGTCTCACAAGAGGGATTAGATACAGTCTGGAAGAAAACTTCTAAATGAGACACTAGCCACTCTGACCACATGCTAGAATCATCTGGGGGGCTTTTAAAAACCCTAATGCCCAAATTATGTTCCAGACCAATTAACTAGAGGTTAAGGGCATAGAGAGTGGGGTGGGACAAGGTACCAGCATTTGTAAAAGTGCCCCAGGGAGTACAGTGAGCAACCAAGAATAACAGCCACTACAGGGTGGAGGAATGAGACCACCCAATCGTGCAGCCAGAGAAGACCGGCACAATAAAGCTCAAGTGAAGTATGAAAAGTCACCTGTGTATTATTATTGTTGAGTTATCATTTCTTGGGATTCTGTTTGACCTAGAAGTTGTTGGTGCTGGAAGAGGGTGACAGAGGGACATGAATAATTAGATGATTTTCTTGGACGGGAGCTTTATCGTAAGAGATCTACTCTGACTTAGCAGAAGGAAATACAGTCTCATATCCCACCACCAGTGTTGTATGAAGAACCCAGTACAGGACATTTAAATTTCAGTGGAGAGAGCAGAACCCATAGTTTTCCAGTATTTGGCTCTAGCTGAGATTTGTTGGTAATACCCAGTTATCATACTCCAGCTCCTAGGGAAACACAGATTCCCAGTGAATTTCCCCTAGTCTGACTACAAATTAGTTGATGGTAGTGGTAAAACTAGACATGGATATTTCTCCCCTTAAATGAATGGACCTGTATACTGACATACAGATTTATAAATTGTGAATGATGTAAGTTTTAATGCTCTTCCATTGATAGGGTGGTGAAGGAAGCAGTCTGTTTCTAGTCAAATTAAGAGTCTATAGGGTTAGAGATTCTCAACATTCCAGGGAATGAAGAACAACTACAAAACAGGAAGTGGGGGGCACCTGGGTGGCTCAGTGGGTTAAGCCTCTGCCTTCTCCTCAGTTTATGATCTCAGGGTCCTGGGGTCGAGCCCCACATCAGACTCTCTGCTCAGTGGGGAGCCTGCCCCCCCCCCCCCCCCGCTGGCTCTCTGCCTACTTGTGATCTCTCTTTGTCAAATAAATAAACAAAGTCTTTAAAAAACAAAACAAAAACAAAAACCAGGAAGTGGGAGGTAGTGTTCTAAAAACCTCTAAGTCACCAAGGAAATGGATGCTTCTATTTGGAGAGGAAAAGTACTTCCATCAGAGAATTTCAGCACCTGTACCAGTACCAATATGAACTAATCTCATAGACACTTCACTTAGTTTCTTGGGAAAGATAGTCATTGGGACAAGTCTTGGAGACCAACTGAGTTCAGTTACAGCTCTTAACTGAGTGTGGCTAGGCATATTGGGATTGGACAGTCTTGGCCTTGGTATCTTCTCCAACCTGGTAAAATATTAAACTAAACTAAGTCAGTCTTTTACTTCAGATATACTAGTGGTGCTTAAACTCAATTACTAGGAGTATTATCAAATTGCCTCAGTCACTTTTCAGCCCTGAACTACTTTGCATCAGTCTAATGACTTAAAAAACAATTCTGAGTAGAAATGCATTGAGACTTCTGTTTTCTCCAAATATGGTGAACTAGCATGAACCTGCATTTTTCCTTGCACAATCGCTGTTGTGGACATGGTACCAAAGGCTTAAGGAGGCTGATGGGTTTGTTAAACTATGATAAAAAATAAGAAATGCTAAGGGTGAGAAATACAAATGGATAGGTAGAATCCAAGAGTGGGATAACATCCAAGAGTGGGATATAGAAAAATATTGCATATATGAATATGAATGAGGAAGAGGTTTTTATTTTATTTGTTTAAAAGATTTTATTTATTTCTTTGACAGAGAGAGACACAGCAAGAGAGGGTACACAAGCAGGGGGAGTGGGAGAGGGAGAAGCAGGCTTCCTGCCCAGCAGGGAGCCTGATGCGGGGACTGGATCCCAGGACCCCTGGGATCATGACCTGAGCCAAAGGCAGACGCTTAACAACTGAGCCACCCAGGTGCCCCGGAGGAAGAGGTTTTTAAGTATGATCTGGTCTTCCTATCACTGCCTTTTGTGGGTCAGTGCCACGGTATTTGTTTCCTAAAGCAGAAAATAAAAACAAAACAAACAAACAAAAAAAACGTCTAGCACTGGGCTAACCAGGACTGGTGAGGTAACATCAGAATTATTCTCAGATGCCCCAGTTGAAGATGGGAGTAAGTAACAACATAACACAAGGGATAGTGATTTACCCATGGAAAAAGAATTGTCAGTGGTCTTTGCCCTGAGTAGCAATGCCATTTCTGTCCTTCAAACCTGGAGGCTGGAACTTGCAACTTGATCTCTGTACATGGATTCAAATTACTAGGCTAAGGAGCCAGTTTCCCCAGGAAAATATGAAATCAGAGAGAAAACATTAAAAGCTGTTTTCACAGAGCAACCATTACAGACCATTTTGGGGGCACCTGGGTGGCTCATTTGGTTAAGTGTCTTAATTTGTCTCAAGTCATGAACTCAGGGTCTTGGGATTGAGGTCCGAAATGGGCTCCCTGCTCAGTGGGGTGTCTGGCTCTTCCTCTCCCTCTGCCTGCTTCTCCCCCTTGTACTCTCTCTCTGTCAAATAAATAAATAAAATGTTTTTTAAAATGTACCATTTTAACAGGTGAAAGTAGATTTATAGGAAGAGGCAGGGGATGATAACAGAAACATTAAGCAAGAAAAATAAGACAAGAGAAATAGTCAGTGGAAATACTGAGTCTGAAAAATAATTGATGAGATAGTTAATTAAAAAAACCAACTCAAGAAATAAGTTGAATTGCAGAATGGCTACAACCCAGGAAGAAATATGTCAACTAAGAAAAAGGGCAAGTAACTCTCCCATAACACAGACAGTACATCATGACCAGGGTGGAATTTATTCCAAGAACATGGGTATTTGATATTAAGAAGTATAGTAGTAATATTCATTATATGCCTAAAGATAAGTCCCCTATGATAAATCTCCATAGATGAGGAAAAAGCATCTCATAATTTAACATCTGTTCTTGATTTTCAGATGATTAGTAGTTACTATTTACCTAACATGACAAAAATATTTACTGTGACTTAAAATCCAACAACTTAGGAGGAAAAAATGGGATATTCCTTCTATAATAAAAAAAAGTATATCGGGGAGCCTGGGTGGCTCAGTGGGTTAAAGCCTCTGCCTTCAGCATGAGGTCATGATCTTAGGGTCCTGGGATCGAGCCCCGCATCAGGCTCTCTGCTCAGCAGGGAGCCTGCTTCCCCCTCCCTGCCTGCCTCTCTGCCTACTTGTGATCTCTGTCATATAAATAAATAAAATCTTTTTAAAAGAAGTATAAAAATGATCACTATTACCATTACTACTATTACTATTTGAAGTATTATCACTGTCACCATTACTACTATTACTATTTGAAGTATTAGTGACCACAGGTAGCCAAGTTAATTAGGAGAACAGAATTGTGGGTTAAGATAAACAAAATTGATGTATAAATCAATAATCTTCACATGTAAAAGCATTTTGCTACACAACATGTTGAGGATTATATCCCCTTTAAAACAGCAAAGTAAAATAAAATTTTTATTATTTCATTTATTATTATTTATTATTTTATTCATTTATTATAATAATTATTTATTTATTTTTTATTTTTATTTTTATTTTTATTTATTTACTTATTTTTTGAAAGTTAAGCAAAGCTTTATTTTCACACCAGGCATCAGAAACCAGACTGACCGGTCAGGGCTGCCTCGGAAGAGGGCGTCCCTGCCCAGATCTTACAATCTAGTTTTATAGGTCATAACTGCAGACCTCAAGGTACGTGGCTTCTAGCTGATTGGATGTTTCCACCTGCCCCGGCTTGTTAGGGCGTTTGTTCCCAGAATTGATACCTGGAACCGATACCAGGAACTGCTGGGGCGTTTATTCCCAGAATGAAGTCCGTGGATGTAAACAACAAAATGGCTACCTAGGCAATATGGAGTTGCTTTGGCTAAGCAGGCCCTAACAGTTAAACAGGTTTTAACATTAAATTGCACCTAACATATGTATGTATGTATATGTATATGTGTATGTATATGTGTATATATATACATATATGTGTGTGTATATATATCTTTGGACCATAAAGGAAAATGAACTCTTGCCATTTGCGATGACATGGATAGAGTTGAGGGTATTTGTATTACAGTAACTGAAGTAAGTCCATCAGAGAAAGAAAAATAGCATAAGACTTCACTCATATGTATAATTTAAGAAACAATACAAATGAACGTGGGGGGAAAAAGGAGAGTAAAATAAGAAACAGACTCTTATACAAAAAAACCAAACTGATAGTTACTGGAAGGGAGGTGATTAAATAGGTAATGGGTATTAAGGAAGACGGAAGCTAAACAAGTAGTTGGTGTTAAGGAGGGCATTTGTGATGAGCACTGGGTATTGTATGTAAGTGATGAATTACTAAATTATACACCTGAAACTAATATTACCATGTATCTTGTCTAAGCAGAAGTTATCTTTTTTTAAATTTTTTATTTCTTTTCAGCGTAACAGTATTTATTGTTTTTGCACCACACCCAGTGCTCCATGCAATCCGTGCCCTCCCTAATACCCACCACCTGGTTCCCCCAACCTCCCACCCCCCACCCCTTCAAAACCCTCAGGTTGTTTTTCAGAGTCCCGTTTTTCTTTTACTCAGTGTGTTTATACAGTGACTGTGCCTTTTTTCTGCCCCTATCACTCTTGTTTCATTTGGGATTTATATTCTTACCTCACCATATTTTACTATAGGTGGGAATTTACTCGGACATACTTTGTCTTTGTCTTGCTGTGGTAGCTGAATTATTCACTCACCCTGGCCCTGGAAGAAGATGTCCACTTCCCAGTCCCTAGAGCCTTTGAATATGTTACTTTAAGTGTCAAAAGATCCTTCAGGAAGGGAGCAAGTTAAGGACTTTGAAGATAAGATCCAGATTATTTCTGGATTACCTGTGTAATCAGTATACCTTGATGGTATACTGAGCACTGGTCAGGACAGTGGTTTAGTGAGAAAGTAGTTTCTCAAGTGATTTGTTGTTCTTGATCATACTGGTTTGACTCTTTGTTATCATCACCTGACTTTTTCAGAGCATAATTTCAGGGAGAAAGGTACCGTTTGGAGTCCCTCTCTGAAGAGGTGAATCATGAAGCAGAAACAACAAAGGAAACATCTGGAAAGCCCATCGTCCCCCCAAATGCCAAAAAGTCAAGAGGTATGTGTTAAGCATATTCTCTGAGCATAAGGTAAGAAGGAATGGCCTCTAAAGAAAGAGGAGAGAGGATTCGTAGCTGCGGTAAAGGAGAGGAAGAGGGAAGAGAGGGAGGGATGTGTTTATGCTGGTCTTTTTGAGGACTCAGGTGGTCTGAGAGGAGAGAAAATTCAAATCCTTGTCTCTGCAGCTGAGGACCTGTGCTATCCATACATGCCACCCTGGGCTACTGCATCATACGATGGTTGATTAGTACAAGTTTTATTGAAAATTGTGTTTTCCTTTATGTTATTTCTGCCTAAGGGCATCGGTTAAGTATATGATGTTATTAAGAGTTTTCTAGTAGTACTTTCTCCTGTTAATGAAGAAGAAAATGTGACTCATGGAGGTGAGGAATAACTTTTAGAAAGCACTTAAAAATGGTTGTACAGGGATGAGAGAATAAGGTGAGAATTTACTTACTCAGAAGCAAAAAAGAATTGTTTTGTCTCAGACGATGAGAAAGTGAGTGTGGGGCTCCTACGTGAATTGTAAGGAACGGGCCGAACACACGCACACCGCTGTTTAACGATCAGTTAAATTGAGGAGGTAGTTTGTTTCTTTCTGAAGAAACGGAAAACTGAAAGAGTTCTGATTACTATGGAGATTAAAAGTAAATGGGTAACTGCTATGAGTCAGAACCGTTGTTCAGTGGTGGGAAGGGAAAGATCAGAGCTAACCCCAAAGTTCCAAGTGCTTTCCCCTACTCCAGGTGGATAACTTGGTATTTCCGACAATGTTTGGGGTTTATGGGAAGTGAGGTTGTCTGCAATTGACCTTCAGTAAAATTAGTGCATGTTGAGAGTTGTTACTGAGTCTAAAGTAAACATGCACTCACAACCAGGTGTTCACATAGACACACATATAGAACCGTAATACACCAGGAAAGGGTAATTATTATCAAATATAATTGTCCATTTACTCTGTACCAGGTCCAATTATTTGCCTCTCCAAAACACGTGATATCCCTGCTTCATTAGCTAGAGTAGATCTGGTCTTTGAAGCTAATGCACAAATAAATCTATTTCTTGCTTATGTAACAATTCAGAGTATAGTAGGGCAAGTCTCCTGGGCTGATGGAGACTTTGTTGTCATTAACAGGAGCTTTCAAATAGATGCTGGGTGATCAACATCTTAGCTGGAAAAGTGAAACGTGTGGAGGGACATAGAGGAGGTGTTTATGATTCTGTCTGGAAGTGGCACATGTCAATTCCACTCATTTTCCAGTTCAGAAAACTTAACCACATGGTCAGAACTGCTACAAGAGTTGTGAATAAATGCAATCTAATAGTACATCCAGGTAGAAAGGAGACAGCCGGCACTCACTGTTCTATTTACAAAGAGCACGGCTTGTTTCCTGATAGAAACACAATAGATGAACCATATCATGCTCTTCATGAAAATGGAGGCCTTGTGTGTTCACTAAACGTGTCACATTGTGGACTCTTCTTGTTTGCTTTATGGGTGGATAAGCACCCAAACACTTAACATGGACCATGTCCCTATTATTTGTATGTAATTGAATTTACAAGAAGATCTGGAGAATAAACAAAAGGCAGAGGCCTCAAATTCAGTGCAGACAGCAAAGGAGGCTTCATCTTCTTCCTCAGAGTACTTGTCCAGCATCTCTTTAGAAGACAAGCTCACTGGTGCTAGTAAGGAGAGTCATAAATTGTGACTTAGGCAGAGACCAGAGAGGAACTGAATGATTTTGCCCATCCGTTGATACAAGGCTGCCTGATGTGGAAACTCATGACCCGTCTTCTTCCATGATCAACAGAAACCATCAGTTGCCAGGGAAAAGTCCTTAATAGGACTGGAGTAATCCCAAAAAGATCAGCAGAGAGCAGTGCTTTTTCTTGAAGAAATGCTGGGACAGGGTCTGGGTATGAGAATGTTAGCAGAGAAACATGGAAGGGTATGTCAGTATGAACCACCAAAGCATTTATGTTATCAGGAAGGCGTGAAAGTACCAACAGCTTTAAGTAGGCCAGAAGTGGCCATATTCTCAAGGGTTGGACTTGAGGTGGAGTACAGAGACATCCAGTCCAAGACCCATCCCTTTCATGTACTTTGGTAACCTGTGTTCTGACATTCGTCCCTTTACAAACCCTCTGCACTCCTTATCCTCCTCATTCAATTCTTTATAATCTTCCACATGCTTCTGAATTCTCTCTGCCATGTGGTTGTCCCTACCATAAAAAGTGACGATTTCTCTGACTTTTGAAAGTCTAGATTAGTTACCCTTGTTTTTAAATTTCATAGAAACATACAATGTATAGTTTGTGCCTAGTTCTTTTCATCATTAAATCTGTGAAATTTAATATCATATATATATATACACACACATATGTATTTATATTTTCTTACACAGTCCTCTCTATACCTCCATTTCCTTTAGATCTTTACACAGTCTCAAAGCTCATTTATTCTTCCTCTTATAACTTTTACTTTTACGTCCTCTAATGTTCCTTCATTATTCCCTTAGATAACACAAATACACCAACTCTACTCTCAAAGACAGTATTGCTAATAATTATCTGGTACATCTAAATCCTGTAACAACATATAAACCCCCAAATCCGTAGTCACAGGATGTGGAATCTACACATGTGGATATGTGCAAAACTAAAACACATAAAGCATGCATACCATTCCCAGTCACACAAAATTCACCCCATACTCAGATTCACAAACACCAAAGCAGTTACCCATGAGGCCCTGGCCCTGTTTGAACCAATGTGTTAGGAACTTACACACACAAAGCACATTACATCCATCCCACCATTATGATACAACAGGTGCCCAGTACACGTATCAGACACACCCATAGGAAATGATGATATTATTAAGCAGTTAACTAGTGAGCGGTGAGCTTGGTCACCATGGCAACAGAAACACTGAGATAACGATGAGGAATATGTTCTTCAAAAGTAAAACTTCATTGGTTGTCTCGTTTGAGGTTATAAATGTCTAGGAGTTCAGAACGCAGAGGGTAAAAGTGTAACAAATGTAAAGGAAGGCAAATGGTACTAAAAATCCTAACCACAGTGAATGGGTGTCGGGAGCCGTGGGAGCAGCATCCAGACAGAAAGACCGGATACCGCAATAGGCCAATTCTTGGCCCAAACTGAAGATAACTATTTAGGACAAAATAAGTATTTCCATGGGGAGTGGGGAGAGTGGGGAAAGTAGATTAGGGACAAGAGTGTAAGAGGGGAACAGAATGGGACCAGCTGTTTTTATGTCTTTTATTCAATTTTTTAGGATCATCAGAGTCACATGGGCGCTCTCCAAACAAACCTCCAGACGACGAACAAAGTGAATATTTCACATGCTACACTTCGTTCTCTGGTAAGGAGAAGGGAAGGGCGATTCAAGTCTAGGCAGATGAGTGAAGAGGGGGTCTGAATAGCCCTATAGACATCCAGCTCATCCAGACAGAAAGACCGGATACCGCAATAGGCCAATTCTTGGCCCAAACTGAAGATAACTATTTAGGACAAAATAAGTATTTCCATGGGGAGTGGGGAGAGTGGGGAAAGTAGATTAGGGACAAGAGTGTAAGAGGGGAACAGAATGGGACCAGCTGTTTTTATGTCTTTTATTCAATTTTTTAGGATCATCAGAGTCACATGGGCGCTCTCCAAACAATGAGGAACAAAGTGAATATTTCACCTGCTACACTTTGTTCTCTGGTAAGGAGAAGGGAAGGGCGATTCAAGTCTAGGCAGATGAGTGAAGAGGGGATCTGAATAGCCCTATAGACATCCAGCTCATCCAGACAGAAAGACCGGATACCGCAATAGGCCAATTCTTGGCCCAAACTGAAGATAACTATTTAGGACAAAATAAGTATTTCCATGGGGAGTGGGGAGAGTGGGGAAAGTAGATTAGGGACAAGAGTGTAAGAGGGGAACAGAATGGGACCAGCTGTTTTTATGTCTTTTATTCAATTTTTTAGGATCATCAGAGTCACACGGGCACTCCCGCAACAAACCTCCAGACGAGGAAGAAAGCGAGTATTTCACGTGTTATACGTCGTTCTCTGGTAAGGAGAAGGGAAGGGCGATTCAAGTCTAGGCAGATGAGTGAAGAGGGGGTCTGAATAGCCCTATAGACATCCAGCTCATCCAGACAGAAAGACCGGATACCGCAATAGGCCAATTCTTGGCCCAAACTGAAGATAACTATTTAGGACAAAATAAGTATTTCCATGGGGAGTGGGGAGAGTGGGGAAAGTAGATTAGGGACAAGAGTGTAAGAGGGGAACAGAATGGGACCAGCTGTTTTTATGTCTTTTATTCAATTTTTTAGGATCATCAGAGTCACATGGGCGCTCTCCAAACAAACCTCCAGACGACGAACAAAGTGAATATTTCACATGCTACACTTCGTTCTCTGGTAAGGAGAAGGGAAGGGCGATTCAAGTCTAGGCAGATGAGTGAAGAGGGGGTCTGAATAGCCCTATAGACATCCAGCTCATCCAGACAGAAAGACCGGATACCGCAATAGGCCAATTCTTGGCCCAAACTGAAGATAACTATTTAGGACAAAATAAGTATTTCCATGGGGAGTGGGGAGAGTGGGGAAAGTAGATTAGGGACAAGAGTGTAAGAGGGGAACAGAATGGGACCAGCTGTTTTTATGTCTTTTATTCAATTTTTTAGGATCATCAGAGTCACATGGGCGCTCTCCAAACAATGAGGAACAAAGTGAATATTTCACCTGCTACACTTTGTTCTCTGGTAAGGAGAAGGGAAGGGCGATTCAAGTCTAGGCAGATGAGTGAAGAGGGGATCTGAATAGCCCTATAGACATCCAGCTCATCCAGACAGAAAGACCGGATACCGCAATAGGCCAATTCTTGGCCCAAACTGAAGATAACTATTTAGGACAAAATAACTATTTCAATGGGGAGTGGGGAGAGTGGGGAAAGTAGATTAGGGACAAGAGTGTAAGAGGGGAACAGAATGGGACCAGCTGTTTTTATGTCTTTTATTCAATTTTTTAGGATCATCAGAGTCACACGGGCACTCCCGCAACAAACCTCCAGACGAGGAAGAAAGCGAGTATTTCACGTGTTACACGTCGTTCTCTGGTAAGGAGAAGGGAAGGGCGATTCAAGTCTAGGCAGATGAGTGAAGAGGGGGTCTTAATAGCCCTATAGACATCCAGCTCATCCAGACAGAAAGACCGGATACCGCAATAGGCCAATTCTTGGCCCAAACTGAAGATAACTATTTAGGACAAAATAAGTATTTCCATGGGGAGTGGGGAGAGTGGGGAAAGTAGATTAGGGACAAGAGTGTAAGAGGGGAACAGAATGGGACCAGCTGTTTTTATGTCTTTTATTCAATTTTTTAGGATCATCAGAGTCACATGGGCGCTCTCCAAACAAACCTCCAGACGACGAACAAAGTGAATATTTCACATGCT
This sequence comes from Martes martes, assembly GCF_963455335.1. NCBI lineage: Eukaryota > Metazoa > Chordata > Mammalia > Carnivora > Mustelidae > Martes > Martes martes. Next base: position 27,335,682 of record NC_137892.1, read on the forward strand.
ACACTTCGTTCTCTGGTAAGGAGAAGGGAAGGGCGATTCAAGTCTAGGCAGATGAGTGAAGAGGGGGTCTGAATAGCCCTATAGACATCCAGCTCATCCAGACAGAAAGACCGGATACCGCAATAGGCCAATTCTTGGCCCAAACTGAAGATAACTATTTAGGACAAAATAAGTATTTCCATGGGGAGTGGGGAGAGTGGGGAAAGTAGATTAGGGACAAGAGTGTAAGAGGGGAACAGAATGGGACCAGCTGTTTTTATGTCTTTTATTCAATTTTTTAGGATCATCAGAGTCACAAGGCTGCTCTGTAAAAGATATTCCTCCAGAGCATGAGGAAGAAAGCGAGTATTTCACCTGTTACACGTCATTCTCTGGTAAGGAGAAAGGAAGGTCGATTCAAGTCTAGGCAGATGAGTGAAGAGGGGGTCTGAATAGCCCTATAGACATCCAGCTCAGCATCTCTCCAAAGCCAGAGGGAGAAAGGTACACATGAGGCTCAGTTATAATCTTATTCTCTGCCCTGATTTGGGAATATGAGTCTCCTGTTTCTGTACCCTCAATAGGAACTCATTACAAACACTTTTCACTTTTAGTCGGTAGGGAGGAACTGTGTGCCTACATTTTGGGGAAGATATCATTTATTGAGGGAAGAAGTGGAATTCCTAGGCACAGCGTTCACAATTGCTGTAGTGTCAGTTAAACCTAACAGTGAAGAATAAATGGAAAATGAAACCATAGCTTGTAGTACTCTAGAAATATCTGACTGCAGAATACGTAAAAGCTCCGAACTGATAGTCATCCATGTTAAGGGTCCTACGGTAATGACTTACTGAACGTGAACTCAGTCTAAAACTACAAAGCACACAGTCTAAGGCAGATTCTGCAAACACAGTGAACCTTAAGGTTGAGCATCAAAGAAGATCATTTAATTGAACAGTGCTATAGGGATGGTAAATAAGAATGTTTACAGTTATTAAAGATATAAAGTCATAAAACACTACCAAGAAAAAAATATTTCAAAAACCTGAAGTTTTAGAAGTGAAAAATAATGTTCTGGAAATTATAAAAAATGTGGATGAGTTAAACATCACATTCAACACAAGTGATCAGAAAATTTATGACCCGGAAGGATAGAGCTAGGGAATTACCTACAAATATAAATCAGAGAGACGAAGAGAATATGAAAGAGGGATTAGGATAAATGAGGATAAAATGTGCAAGTATGACATATCAAACTGAGGTTTGCGAAGAGGAAAACAAAGTAAGACAAAAAGGTAATTGCCAGTTTTTCTAAAACAATGGAAGATACGAATCCTTGGAATCAGGAAACATTAGGAAGCTCAGTATAGGAAAGGCAAAAGTAAATCCACACCTAAGTACACTAAAACCACCATTCAGAACCTCAGTAACAAAGACCTTGAAGCAAATGGAGAGAAGCACACAATCGAATGGTGGTTTGTCAGACAACAGTTGTTGAAAACTAATGACAATACAAAAGAATGTGCTGAAGGAAAAGAACAGTCACTTCATAAAGAATTAAGGGAGAAAAAAAGACATTCTTCAGATAAAAAGTAGAAAAAATAAAATATAAAAGACTGAAAGCACTGAATCCTTTCAGAAAGATGAAATGGAACACAGGAACAAAAGGTGAGCTGAGAAGTCTCTGATTGAATGTAGATCGGTTTTGATGATTTACACACAAACCAGTTATCACTAATTGAGCGATGAGAAGAAAACAGGTGTAACTGCAGTACTAGATGACAGTCACATACAATATGACTGGGAGTTCAAGTGTTCCAGGCTCCTTATTTTGCACAAAGAGTGGGTAGCACCATTGGCTCAAATTCTGTACTCAGAAAACAAAGGGAATTGGGTAAATAGAGCTACCCATTTGTAAAACCTCCCCATCCATTCAGAGTATGTGGGGATCCTTAGTTTAAGGTTAATATATTTATTATCACCTATCAAATGATTTAACCAGTTCTACCCATCAGTTGATACAAGGCTGCCTGATGCAGAAAATCATGTCAGGTCTGTAGGGGCCTGGTTAGCCAGAGGGAGCCCTTTGGTTGTAAACTTAGATTGACCCCGCTGCTCCCAGAGGAGCTTACTTGCAAACCCTGGATATAGGTGCGGGTCAGGCCAGATGGAGACATCCAGTCAGTGGGGTACGCATATATTTACTGCGGTGTGTTGCAATCTCATTGGCCACTTGTGTGGGGGCCGGGCTCAACCACCTCTATAAAGGTTAGTCTGTGAGGCTGGGGGTGGGGGGGGGAGTAGTAGGAGGAGTTAGAATAGCCGTTGGGATAGCAGTTAGAAGAGCCGTTAGGATAGCCGTTAGAGTAGCCGTTGGGATAGCCGTTAGAGTAGCCGTTAGAATAGCCATTAGGGTAGTCCTCGGAGTAATAGTCATCCGGAGCGGCCTCATTGGGAGTGGCCTTTTCGTGAGAGACGGCCCCTACCGGTCAGTTTGGTTTCTGATGCTTGGCGCAAAATAAAGCTTTGCTTGACTTTCGCTTTGCATCAGTCTCGTTCCTTTGATCATGGACCCTAACACGGTCTTCTTCCATGATCAACAGAAACCATCAGTTGCCAGGGAAAAGTCCTTAATAGGACTGGAGTAATCCCAAAAAGATCAGCAGAGAGCAGTGCTTTTTCTTGAAGAAATGCTGGGACAGGGTCTGGGTATGAGAATGTTAGCAGAGAAACATGGAAGGGTATGTCAGTATGAACCACCAAAGCATTTATGTTATCAGGAAGGCGTGAAAGTACCAACAGCTTTAAGTAGGCCAGAAGTGGCCATATTCTCAAGGGTTGGACTTGAGGTGGAGTACAGAGACATCCAGTCCAAGACCCATCCCTTTCATGTACTTTGGTAACCTGTGTTCTGACATTCGTCCCTTTACAAACCCTCTGCACTCCTTATCCTCCTCATTCAATTCTTTATAATCTTCCACATGCTTCTGAATTCTCTCTGCCATGTGGTTGTCCCTACCATAAAAAGTGACGATTTCTCTGACTTCTGAAACTCTAGATTAGTTACCCTTGTTTTTAAACTTCATAGAAACATACAATGTATAGTTTGTGTCTAGTTCCTTTCATCATTAAATCTGTGAAAAATTAATATCATATATATATATATATACACACACATATGTATTTATATTTTCTTACACAGTCCTCTCTATACCTCCATTTCCTTTAGATCTTTACACAGTCTCAAAGCTCATTTATTCTTTCTCTTACAACTTTTACTTTTACGTCCTCTAATGTTCTTTCATTATTCCCTTAGATAACACAAATACACCAATTCTACTCTTGAAGACAGTATTGCTAATAATTATCTGGTACATCTAAATCCTGTAACAACATATAAACCCCCAAATCCGTAGTCACAGGATGTGGAATCTACACATGTGGATATGTGCAAAACTAAAACACATAAAGCATGCATACCATTCTCAGTCACACAAAATTCACCCCATATTCAGATTCACAAACACCAAAGCAGTTACCCATGAGGCCCTGGCCCTGTTTGAACCAACGTGTTAGGAACTTACACACACAAAGCACATTACATCCATCACACCATTATGATACAACAGGTGCCCAGTACACGTATCAGACACACCCATAGGAAATGATGATATTATTAAGCAGTTAACTAGTGAGCGGTGAGCTTGGTTACCATGGCAACAGAAACACTGAGATAACGATGAGGAATATGTTCTTCAAAAGTAAAACTTCATTGGTTGTCTCATTTGAGGTTATAAATGTCTAAGAGTTCAGAACGCAGAGGGTAAAAGTGTAACAAATGTAAAGGAAGGCAAATGGTACTGAAAATCCTAACCACAGTGAATGGCTGTCGGGAGCCATGGGAGCAGCATCCAGACAGAAAGACCGGATACCGCAATAGGCCAATTCTTGGCCCAAACTGAAGATAACTATTTAGGACAAAATAAGTATTTCCATGGGGAGTGGGGAGAGTGGGGAAAGTAGTTTAGGGACAAGAGTGTAAGAGGGGAACAGAATGGGACCAGCTGTTTTTATGTCTTTTATTCAATTTTTTAGGATCATCAGAGTCACACAGGCGCTCCCCCAACAAACCTCCTCTTGAAGAGGAAGAAAGCGAGTATTTCACGTGTTACACGTCGTTCTCTGGTAAGGAGAAGGGAAGGGCGATTCAAGTCTAGGCAGATGAGTGAAGAGGGGGTCTGAATAGCCCTATAGACATCCAGCTCAGCATCTCTCCAAAGCCAGAGGGAGAAAGGTACACATGAGGCCCAGTTATAATCTTATTCTCTGCCCTGATTTGGGAATATGAGTCTCCTGTTTTTGTACTCTCAATAGGAACTCATTACAAACACTTTTCACTTTTAGTGGGTAGGGAGGAACTGTGTGCCTACATTATGGGGAAGATATCATTTCTTGAGGGAAGAAGTGGAATTCATAGGCACAGCATTCACAATTGCTGTAGTGTCAGTTAAACCTAAAAGTGAAGAATAAATGGAAAATGAAACCATAGCTTGTAGTACTCTAGAAATATCTGACTGCAGAATACGTAAAAGCTCCGAACTGATAGTCATCCATGTTAAGGGTCCTACGGTAATGACTTACTGAACGTGAACTCAGTCTAAAACTACAAAGCACACAGTCTAAGGCAGATTCTGCAAACACAGTGAACCTTAAGGTTGAGCATCAAAGAAGATCATTTAATTGAACAATGCTATAGGGATGGTAAATAAGAATGTTTACAGTTATTAAAGATATAAAGTCATAAAACACTACCAAGAAAAAAATATTTCAAAAACCTGAAGTTTTAGAAGTGAAAAATAATGTTCTGGAAATTATAAAAAATGTGGATGAGTTAAACATCACATTCAACACAAGTGATCAGAAAATTTATGACCCGGAAGGATAGAGCTAGGGAATTACCTACAAATATAAATCAGAGAGACGAAGAGAATATGAAAGAGGGATTAGGATAAATGAGGATAAAATGTGCAAGTATGACATATCAAACTGAGGTTTGCGAAGAGGAAAACAAAGTAAGACAAAAAGGTAATTGCCAGTTTTTCTAAAACAATGGAAGATACGAATCCTTGGAATCAGGAAACATTAGGAAGCTCAGTATAGGAAAGGCAAAAGTAAATCCACACCTAAGTACACTAAAACCACCATTCAGAACCTCAGTAACAAAGACCTTGAAGCAAATGGAGAGAAGCACACAATCGAATGGTGGTTTGTCAGACAACAGTTGTTGAAAACTAATGACAATACAAAAGAATGTGCTGAAGGAAAAGAACAGTCACTTCATAAAGAATTAAGGGAGAAAAAAAGACATTCTTCAGATAAAAAGTAGAAAAAATAAAATATAAAAGACTGAAAGCACTGAATCCTTTCAGAAAGATGAAATGGAACACAGGAACAAAAGGTGAGCTGAGAAGTCTCTGATTGAATGTAGATCGGTTTTGATGATTTACACACAAACCAGTTATCACTAATTGAGCGATGAGAAGAAAACAGGTGTAACTGCAGTACTAGATGACAGTCACATACAATATGACTGGGAGTTCAAGTGTTCCAGGCTCCTTATTTTGCACAAAGAGTGGGTAGCACCATTGGCTCAAATTCTGTACTCAGAAAACAAAGGGAATTGGGTAAATAGAGCTACCCATTTGTAAAACCTCCCCATCCATTCAGAGTATGTGGGGATCCTTAGTTTAAGGTTAATATATTTATTATCACCTATCAAATGATTTAACCAGTTCTACCCATCAGTTGATACAAGGCTGCCTGATGCAGAAAATCATGTCAGGTCTGTAGGGGCCTGGTTAGCCAGAGGGAGCCCTTTGGTTGTAAACTTAGATTGACCCCGCTGCTCCCAGAGGAGCTTACTTGCAAACCCTGGATATAGGTGCGGGTCAGGCCAGATGGAGACATCCAGTCAGTGGGGTACGCATATATTTACTGCGGTGTGTTGCAATCTCATTGGCCACTTGTGTGGGGGCCGGGCTCAACCACCTCTATAAAGGTTAGTCTGTGAGGCTGGGGGTGGGGGGGGGAGTAGTAGGAGGAGTTAGAATAGCCGTTGGGATAGCAGTTAGAAGAGCCGTTAGGATAGCCGTTAGAGTAGCCGTTGGGATAGCCGTTAGAGTAGCCGTTAGAATAGCCATTAGGGTAGTCCTCGGAGTAATAGTCATCCGGAGCGGCCTCATTGGGAGTGGCCTTTTCGTGAGAGACGGCCCCTACCGGTCAGTTTGGTTTCTGATGCTTGGCGCAAAATAAAGCTTTGCTTGACTTTCGCTTTGCATCAGTCTCGTTCCTTTGATCATGGACCCTAACACGGTCTTCTTCCATGATCAACAGAAACCATCAGTTGCCAGGGAAAAGTCCTTAATAGGACTGGAGTAATCCCAAAAAGATCAGCAGAGAGCAGTGCTTTTTCTTGAAGAAATGCTGGGACAGGGTCTGGGTATGAGAATGTTAGCAGAGAAACATGGAAGGGTATGTCAGTATGAACCACCAAAGCATTTATGTTATCAGGAAGGCGTGAAAGTACCAACAGCTTTAAGTAGGCCAGAAGTGGCCATATTCTCAAGGGTTGGACTTGAGGTGGAGTACAGAGACATCCAGTCCAAGACCCATCCCTTTCATGTACTTTGGTAACCTGTGTTCTGACATTCGTCCCTTTACAAACCCTCTGCACTCCTTATCCTCCTCATTCAATTCTTTATAATCTTCCACATGCTTCTGAATTCTCTCTGCCATGTGGTTGTCCCTACCATAAAAAGTGACGATTTCTCTGACTTCTGAAACTCTAGATTAGTTACCCTTGTTTTTAAACTTCATAGAAACATACAATGTATAGTTTGTGTCTAGTTCCTTTCATCATTAAATCTGTGAAAAATTAATATCATATATATATATATATACACACACATATGTATTTATATTTTCTTACACAGTCCTCTCTATACCTCCATTTCCTTTAGATCTTTACACAGTCTCAAAGCTCATTTATTCTTTCTCTTACAACTTTTACTTTTACGTCCTCTAATGTTCTTTCATTATTCCCTTAGATAACACAAATACACCAATTCTACTCTTGAAGACAGTATTGCTAATAATTATCTGGTACATCTAAATCCTGTAACAACATATAAACCCCCAAATCCGTAGTCACAGGATGTGGAATCTACACATGTGGATATGTGCAAAACTAAAACACATAAAGCATGCATACCATTCTCAGTCACACAAAATTCACCCCATATTCAGATTCACAAACACCAAAGCAGTTACCCATGAGGCCCTGGCCCTGTTTGAACCAACGTGTTAGGAACTTACACACACAAAGCACATTACATCCATCACACCATTATGATACAACAGGTGCCCAGTACACGTATCAGACACACCCATAGGAAATGATGATATTATTAAGCAGTTAACTAGTGAGCGGTGAGCTTGGTTACCATGGCAACAGAAACACTGAGATAACGATGAGGAATATGTTCTTCAAAAGTAAAACTTCATTGGTTGTCTCATTTGAGGTTATAAATGTCTAAGAGTTCAGAACGCAGAGGGTAAAAGTGTAACAAATGTAAAGGAAGGCAAATGGTACTGAAAATCCTAACCACAGTGAATGGCTGTCGGGAGCCATGGGAGCAGCATCCAGACAGAAAGACCGGATACCGCAATAGGCCAATTCTTGGCCCAAACTGAAGATAACTATTTAGGACAAAATAAGTATTTCCATGGGGAGTGGGGAGAGTGGGGAAAGTAGTTTAGGGACAAGAGTGTAAGAGGGGAACAGAATGGGACCAGCTGTTTTTATGTCTTTTATTCAATTTTTTAGGATCATCAGAGTCACACAGGCGCTCCCCCAACAAACCTCCTCTTGAAGAGGAAGAAAGCGAGTATTTCACGTGTTACACGTCGTTCTCTGGTAAGGAGAAGGGAAGGGCGATTCAAGTCTAGGCAGATGAGTGAAGAGGGGGTCTGAATAGCCCTATAGACATCCAGCTCAGCATCTCTCCAAAGCCAGAGGGAGAAAGGTACACATGAGGCCCAGTTATAATCTTATTCTCTGCCCTGATTTGGGAATATGAGTCTCCTGTTTTTGTACTCTCAATAGGAACTCATTACAAACACTTTTCACTTTTAGTGGGTAGGGAGGAACTGTGTGCCTACATTATGGGGAAGATATCATTTCTTGAGGGAAGAAGTGGAATTCATAGGCACAGCATTCACAATTGCTGTAGTGTCAGTTAAACCTAAAAGTGAAGAATAAATGGAAAATGAAACCATAGCTTGTAGTACTCTAGAAATATCTGACTGCAGAATACGTAAAAGCTCCGAACTGATAGTCATCCATGTTAAGGGTCCTACGGTAATGACTTACTGAACGTGAACTCAGTCTAAAACTACAAAGCACACAGTCTAAGGCAGATTCTGCAAACACAGTGAACCTTAAGGTTGAGCATCAAAGAAGATCATTTAATTGAACAGTGCTATAGGGATGGTAAATAAGAATGTTTACAGTTATTAAAGATATAAAGTCATAAAACACTACCAAGAAAAAAATATTTCAAAAACCTGAAGTTTTAGAAGTGAAAAATAATGTTCTGGAAATTATAAAAAATGTGGATGAGTTAAACATCACATTCAACACAAGTGATCAGAAAATTTATGACCCGGAAGGATAGAGCTAGGGAATTACCTACAAATATAAATCAGAGAGACGAAGAGAATATGAAAGAGGGATTAGGATAAATGAGGATAAAATGTGCAAGTATGACATATCAAACTGAGGTTTGCGAAGAGGAAAACAAAGTAAGACAAAAAGGTAATTGCCAGTTTTTCTAAAACAATGGAAGATACGAATCCTTGGAATCAGGAAACATTAGGAAGCTCAGTATAGGAAAGGCAAAAGTAAATCCACACCTAAGTACACTAAAACCACCATTCAGAACCTCAGTAACAAAGACCTTGAAGCAAATGGAGAGAAGCACACAATCGAATGGTGGTTTGTCAGACAACAGTTGTTGAAACCTAATGACAATACAAAAGAATGTGCTGAAGGAAAAGAACAGTCACTTCATAAAGAATAAGGGTGAAAAAAGACATTCTTCAGATAAAAAGTAGAAAAAATAAAATATAAAGGGTGGAAAACACTGAATCCTTTCAGAAAGATGAAATGGAACACAGGAACAAAAGGTGAGCTGAGAAGTCTCTGATTGAATGTAGATCGGTTTTGATGATTTACACACAAACCAGTAATCACTAATTGAGCGATGAGAAGAAAACAGGTGTAACTGCAGTACTAGATGACAGTCACATACAATATGACTGGGAGTTCAAGTGTTCCAGGCTCCTTATTTTGCACAAAGAGTGGGTAGCACCGTTGGCTCAAATTCTGTACTCAGAAAACAAAGGGAATTGGGTAAATAGAGCCTACCCATTTGTAAAACCTCCCCATCCATCCAGAGTATGTGGGGATCCTTAGTTTAAGGTTAACATATTTATTATCACCTATCAAATGATTTAACAAATGACCACAAACTTAGTGGATTAAAGACAACAAAAATGTGTTCTGTTATAGTTCTAGAGGTCAGAAGACTGAAATATGGCATATGGACCCACCCATCTAATCCGAAATAATCTCCCCGTCTCAGGGTCCTTAATTTAATATCTACAAAGTCCCTTGGTCCTTATAAGGTAACCTTACAGATTCTGGTGATAGGATATGGGCATCTTTGGGTGAGGCATAACAACTAAAGTGAAACTCATCTCACACAGTGATGTATGTATAGTCAGGTAAACAAATATGAAAATACATTGACTGTGCTCTGTGATAGCACAGTTCCAGGACACACTCTCGGGATTCCATAAAGACAAAGTACATATATTTTGTCCATCTAGCCATCAACACTTGGGGAAAAGAAATATTGTCCAGGACTTTTATTTTGGAGCTTTGGCTAGAAAAGAGACCGTAGTGTCCATGTGTGTCTGACGTAGAGTGAGCAATCCAAATGCATTGAATGTATGAAATACTGGATATATCTCCTTAACTTTAATTCAATTTATAGACATCGTAAAGGAGGAAAATGCTGCCGCAGAGCCTGGTCCTAGTACCCAGCAAGAAGGAAACAATGTTGTTGTCTCAGAAGGCGTGTCACGCAATAAGAGTACTGGTAAGCAGAGAGGTCTGAGCTGGAGGTCGGGGGTGGCCAAGGGAATTGTAAGTATGGCTGAGGGTCCAGCTGAGCATCAGCTGTCTACAAACTGATAGAGAGACGTAAGCTGATTCAAACCCATGTCTGGACCACAATGAGAATTCAAGGACTTTTCCTTCTCTAGGAGGAAGTGCATCTGTATAACAAACTGAGGGTTGCTGGGGGTTGAGGGTAGGGATGGGGTGGCTGGGTCATGAACATTGGGGAGGGTATGTGCTGTGGTGGGTGCTGTGACATGTGTAAGCCTGAGGATTCACAGACCTGTACAAATAATACATTATATGTTATATATAATGCATTACGTGTTATAACATATAATAATACATTATATGTTAATAATAAAAAAAAGCATTCTTGAAAACTAAACAGAACAACAAAACAAAACAAAAAACAACCTGGCGATTCAAGGGAAGTCTCAAAAAAGACAAAATATCCAAAAGTGCAAGGTTATCAAAATAGGGCCGTATTTGCAAAGGTGGAAATGTCAGACCTCTCTGAGAAACAGGAAGATAAACTCAGTCTGAACCAGGGAAGATGAGCTCTGTTGGTCAGAATGTGGACAGACCTCTGACAACTCATGTGAAATGGGCCAGCAAGGACCAGCTAGAGAGTCTAAGGAGAAACCAGTAGATTTCACATTTTTTCTCTGAAGAGCGAGCTCCTTAGCATGTGTCCTTTCACGGGTGAAGAAGGGGCAGAGATTTGAAAGGGTCCTTAGTTTCTCCCTCTAGCAACCTCCTACCCTCATAAACACACAGAAATCTTTATTCCATCACACCCACTGCTGGACTTAACACAGTGTCCTCTCATATTTACCCCTGTTACACTCATCCCTGAATTTCTCATTCTCTGCTCCCATATCCTTGCACACTCAGACACACTCATAAGCTCAGATCCTCATGTCTTGAACTTTTACATCTCATTTTGCAGCATATGCATTCCTCAAGTTTGCTTTCTCTAATGTCCTTCCTTAGCCACTCTAATCTTGAACTCACACAAATAATCTCACTCTTGTAGGACTTTGTAATTTCACATTAACAATGCACGAAGCCAATGCAGGCATTTAACATTTGGTAAAACTCCCCTGTTTCCAGTCCCCTAGGCCTCCCATGTAATTCCACAATCAAGGAGCTCACATGAAGTGTCGCATCCATCGTTCACATGGTCGGTGTGTATTGCTTTCGCAATCTCAGCAGTTATCACAAAATCACCCAGCTCCATACTTCACTCACAAACCAAATAGATACTCTGTAACTACTTAAACTTTAGTACTATGTGACACACAGATCACTTGTAATACAGGGAAGACATACTGCTTGTACGTCTCTAGAAGGATGCTGCCGTGTCACCCACGACACTCATGCTACCTTCACATGCAATGGCCATGTCACCTCTACACTCTCTACATAAAATTGTTGAGGAAACCTGACAGACACATACACACATTAGACTGTATTCACAAACATGGCACACATACTAAGTCCCTAGAAACTATACCACCCCCACTGAATCCACCATCAACACAATTTTGATCATTGTTATTTACTTTTTTCTTGGAGTAAGTGAAGTTTTAAAAGGTAAAACTCACCTTGCTCTTAGAGTTTTCTACTGAGGAAATCACTTAATTTCTGGGAGAGCAAGTATCACGTGTGGTAATGTTGTCTAACTCACAGTGTTCACTCAGTGTGGCTCTTTTGAAAGGATACAGACTCCACAAAATGCCGCATCTCAATATATTGTTTTATTTTTATTCCACTCACCAGAATTCAAGAGGAAGAGTCAAGAGGATGTGCCTCAGCCTCAGCGCTCTGCCGTGGTCTCTCCTGGTAGTGAGGCAGCAGAAGAAAAGTCCTCTGCCTCACAATATTTCTCCTGTTTCTCCTCTCTATCTAAGCTCATTCGTGCTAATGAGGATAGTAAGGGAAATACACAGGTGGGGTCTGAGCATGGATGGGAGGTACAACTGAGCTGCTCAGCCCAAGCCCTCTTGTTTAAGTCTCCACTTAAAAATCTGAAGAGGGCTTCAGGGCAGAGGCACTAGGACTGAAGGCTCTGCAGAGGGACAAATGGGGATGTGCCTTCAGGGTTAGGACCCAGTTACTCGTGAGAGTACTGGGACAGCTGGGGGTCAGGAAGAGCACTGTGCTGGTGTGGCCTTTCATCATAGTCGTCCCTCTCAGGTGAGCATGAACTCATATCCTCACACACACTCCTGCATCTGTCTGCCTTCCTACCAGTTACGGTCCCATTTCTCCTTCACTTTACTTTTAGACATGCCTTCATTCTACATCAACCTTCCGTTCTCTAGTATGTGAGGGCACAGCTACGCCCTCATACCCTCACTCCTTCACACAATCAGACTCGCCCATTTACACCCTAATGCCATAAGGAATTTACATCCCCTCACACCAGTCACCTGGTTTAACTCCCTCACACTAAGCCAAACTGCGGAAAATTGGTACACCCTGAGAGGGATGCACTTTCATATAGAGCCTTTCTCATCCACGTGCCACTTCATGCACGAAGACATCGGCACTTCGCAGAGCTGCATGTTCGGGGAGCTCAGGTCACTTCTGGTAACACTCTCAGTCCTGTTGTCTCATGACAAGAAACAGCACCACTCCTGCACTTGTTCAAATGCTATGTCACACTGTGGTATTTTGATACAGATTGCTTTAAACATGTAGATTGCTTTAGGTAGCATAGACATTTTCACAATAATTATTCTTCCAATCCATTAGCATGGACCATTTTTCCATTTCTTTGTGTCTTCTTCAGTTCCTTTCAGGAGTACTTTATAGTTTTCTGCATACAGAATCTTTGCTTCTTTGGTTAGGTTTATTCCTAGGTATCTTATGGTTTTGGGTACAATTGTAAATGGGATCGACTCCTTAATTTCTCTTTCTTCTGTCTTGTTGTTGCTATATAGAATTGCAATTGATTACTGTCGATTGATTTTGTATCCTAACACCTTACTAAATTCCTGTTTGAGTTCTAGCAGTTTTGGAGTGGAGTCTTTTGGGTTTTCCACATAAAGTATCATATCATCTGCAAAGAGTTATAGTTTGACTACTTCTTTGCTGATTTGGATGCCCTTAATTTCTTTTTGTTGTCTGAATGCTGAGGCTAGGACTTCTAGTACTAGGCTGAATAGCAGTGGTTATAATGGACATCCCTGCTGTGTTATTGACCTGAGCAGAAAAGCTCTCAGTTTCTCTCCATTGAGAATGATATTCGCTGTGGGTTTCTCATAGATGGCTTTGATGATATTGAGGTATGTACCTTCTATCCCTACACTGTGGAGAGTTTTGATCAAGAAAGGATGCTGTGCTTTGTCAAATGCTTTTTCAGCATCTATTGAGAGTATCATATGGTTCTTGTTCTTTCTTTTATTAATGTATTTTATCACATTGATTGATTTGCAGATGTTGAACCAACCTTGCAGTTCTGGGATAAATCCCACTTGGTTGTGGTAAATAATCCTTTTAATGTACTGTTGGATCCTATTGGTTAGTATTTTGGTGAGAATTTTCACGTCATGTTCATCAAGGATATGGGTCTATAATTCTCTTTTTTATGGGGTCTTTGTTTGATTTGGGGATCAAAGTGATGCTGGCCTCATAAAATGAGTCTGGAAGTTTTCCTTCTATTTCTATTTTTGGAACAGTTTCAGGAGAATAGGAATTCATTCTTTAAATGTTTGGTAGAATTTCCCTAGTAAGCCTTCTGGCCCTGGGCTCTTGTTTGTTGGGAGATTTTTGATGACTGCTTCAATCTCCTTACTGGTTCTGGGTCTGTTCAGGTTTTCTATTTCCTTCTGGTTTAATTTTGGTAGTTTGTGTGTCTCCAGGAATGCATCCATTTCTTCCAGATTGTCAGATTTGTTGGTGTAGAGTTGCTCATAATATGTTCTTATAATTGTTTGTGTTTCTTTGGTGTTAGTTGTTATCTCTCCCCTTTCATTCATGATTTTATTTGTTTGGGTCCTTTCTCTTTTCTTTTTGATAAGTCTGGCCACGGGTTTATCAATCTTATTAATTCTTTCAAAGAACTAGCTTCTAGTTTCGTTGATTTGTTCTACTGGGTTTTTTTGTTTGTTTGTTTCTATTTAATTGATCTCTGCTCTGATGTTTATTACTTCTCTTCTCCAATGGGTTTAGGCTTTTTTAGCTGTTCTTTCTCCAACTCCTTTAGGTATAGGGTTAGGTTGTGTACTTGAGACCATTCTTGTTTCTTGAGAAAGGCTTGTATCGCTATATATTTTCCTCTCAGGACTGCCTTTGCTGTGTCCCACAGATTTTGAAACATTGTGTTTTCATTATCATTTGTTTCCATGAATTTTTTCAATTCTTCATTAATTTCCTGGTTGACCCACTCATTCTTTAGTAGGATGTTCTTTAACCTCCATGTATTTGGGTTGTTTCCAATTTTCCTCTTATGATTGAGTTCTTGCTTCGAAGCATTGTGTTCTGAAATATGCAGGTCTTACTGCTTAAGACCTGATTTGTGACCCAGGATGTGATCTATCCTGGACAATATTCCATGTGCACTAGAGAAGAATGTGTATTCTGTTGCTTTGGGATGCAATGTTCTGAATATATCTGTGATGTCCATCTGGTCCAGTGTGCTATTTAAGGCCTTTCTTTCCTTGTTGATCTTTTGCTTGGATAATCTGTCCATTTCAATGAGGGGGGTGTTAAAATCCCCTACTATTACTGTATTACTGTCGATGTCTTTCTTTGATTTTGTTATTAATTGGTTTATATAATTGGCTGCTCCCATGTTAGGGGCATAGATATTTAAAATTGCTAGATCTTCTTGTTTAACTGACAATTTGAGTATGATCTAGTGTCCTTCCTCATCTCTTATTATAGTCTTCAGCTTAAAATCCAATTTATCTGATATGAGGCTTGCTACCCCAGCTTTCTTGTGATGTCCATTAGCATGGTAAATTGTTATCCACCCCCTCACTTTAAATCTGGAGGTGTCTTTGGGTCTAAAATGCGTTTCTTGTAGACAGCATATAGATGTTTTGTTGTTGTTGTTGTTGTTGTTGTTGTTTAGTCCATTCCGATACCCTATGTCTTCTGATTGGGGGCATTTAGCCCATTTCCATTCAGAGTATCTATTGAAAGATATGAATTTAGTGCCATTGTATTGTCTTTAAGGTGACTATTACTTCATATTGTTTCTTTTCCTTTCTGGTCTACTACTTTAAGGCTCTCTCTTTGCTTAGAGGAACCCTTTCAACATTTCCTGTAGGGCTGGTTTGGTGTTTACAAATTCTTCTAGTTTTTGTTTCTTCTGGAAGGTTTTTTTTATCTCTCCTCCTATTTTCAGTGATAGCCTAGCTGGATATAGTATTCTTGGCTGCATGTTTTTCACATTTAGTGCTCTGAATCTATCATGCCAGTTCTTTCTGGCCTGCCAGGTCTCTGTGGATAAGTCTGGTGCCAACTAATATTTTTACCATTGTATGTTACAGACCTCTTGTCCTGAGCTGCTTTCAGGATTTTCTCTTTGTCGCTAAGACTTGTAAGTTGTACTATTAGATGACAGGGTATGGACCTATTGTTGTTGATTTGGGGGAGGGGTTCTCTGTACCTCCTGGATTTTGATGGTTGTTCTCTTTGCCATATTAGGGAAATTCTCTACTATAATTCGCTCCAATATACCTTCTGTGCTGCTCTCTCTTCTTCTTCTGGGATCCCAATTATTCTGGTATTGTTTCATCTTACGCTATCACTTATCTCTTGAAATTCTCCCCTTGTGGTCCAGTAGTTCTCTCTCTTTTGCTCAGCTTCTTTATTCCCTGTTATTTCTTCTTCTATATCACTAATTCTCTTCTGCCTCATTTATCCTAGCAGTAAGAGCCTCCATTTTTTATTGCACCTCATTAATACCTTTTTTGATTCCAGCTTGGTTAGATTTTAGTTCTTTTATTTCTCCAGAAAGGGATTTTATTTCTCCAGACAGGTTTCTCTAATATCTCCCATGCCTTTTTCGAGCCCAGCTACCACCTTGAGAATCGTCATTCTGAACCCTAGATCTGACATGTTACCAATGTCCATATTGATTGGGTTTCTAGACTTCAGTACTGCCTCTTGTTCTTTTTTTTTTTTTTTTTTTTTTGTGGTGAGTTTTTCTACCTTGTCATTGTATCCAGATAAGAATATATGAACGAGAGAGTACAATACTAAAAGGGTGGCAAACCACAGAAAACAGTACGCTAAACAAAACAGAAGAGTCCCCAAACTGGGGGGAGAGGAAAGGGGGTAAAAAGAAGTCTAAAAAATTTTTTTAAAAATTAACTGTGTGTGTGTGTGTGTGTGTGTGTGTATATATATATTAGACTGGTGAATAGAACAGAGGCACTCACTTGATTTTGGGTGTATTTTGGTCTCCTAGAAGAAACTACATACCAAAATTTTAAAGAAAGAAAAATTTATATGTATACAAAAATAAGGGTAAACACGGTGAAGGGATGGAATATGACTGTAGAGATGCAAATTAAAATATTTTTTAAAAATCTAAAAAAGGAATTGATAAGTTGGTTCAAAAAAGAAAGAAAAGGAAAGTGGAGAGAATTTGCTCAGGCTAGAGACTAGAACAACACCTTGTGCTAGATTTAGGCTATACTTTGATCTATTAGAAGAAATTGTATCCCAAAAATTTTTTTAGAAGGAAAAACCCTATATGTATACAAAAAATAAAGTTAGATACAATGAAGGATGAAGATGACTATAATAGTGAAGGCTTAAAAATATTTTTTTAGAATGGTATTGTTAAGGTATACCGGTTAAACATTAAAAGAGGAAAGAGGAAAAGTTTAAAAAATTAGAATAAGAAAAAAAATAAAATTAAAAAAATTAACTTTGCAAGACTAAAGAATCATGGGGAGAAAGCCATGAATTCCATGCTTTGCTTTTCCCTCCTCTGGAATTCCTTCTGTTCTCCTTGATCAGTGAGTTTGGTCTTAGCTGAATGTTCTTGCAGATCTTCTGGGAAGGGGCCTGTTGTAGTGATTCTTAAATGTCTTTGCCCGAGGCAGAATTGTGCCACCCCTGCCTGGGGCCGGGCGAAGTTATGTGCTCGAGGTAGCTCTCGGGAGCTTTTGTTCCCTGAACGCTTTATGTAGAGCTCTGGAGAAGGGAAATGAAAATGGCAGTCTCCCAAAATCTGGCCTGCAGTAGCCGAGAGCTCGGGGTGACATTCTTCAGTGCATGCACCCTCAGGGAAAAGCGCTCAATCCTCAATCACTCCCGTCTCCCTGGTCTCAGGCCGCGCTCCAAGCTCACCCGGCCTACGACCGAGCGCCTCCGTCTGTGGCACACAGCCCCGTTTGGAGTCTCCAAACCCGGCAGATTCCTGCCTCCAGAGAAGGAAGGTAAGTCTCCCCGGAGCTGCCACTTGTGGTTTCCCTGCTCAAAGAGCAGTGGCCTGATGGTGCCGATCACAGTTGAAGGTAACCCTGAGTTGAGAGCTCACTCCTCGGCTCTGTCTCTGTAGCCGGCATCCCCGCTCTGATACCTGCCAGCTCTGCCACATTCAGACATCCGCAATCTTTCTGTGACCCCACAGGACCTGAGACCACAATGTCCCCACGAGGGCTCCACCCCCACGAGGCCTCTGCAGCAATGTCCCTCAGTGGAGCAGACTTATAAAAGTTAGAATTTTGTGCTCTTTTGCTCCACTGCTTGCCGGGAACTGGCCCCTATCTTTCCGTCGCTTTGGATTCACTTCCCCGCATGTCCTACCTTTCAGAAAGTAGTCGATTATCTGTTTCTAGAATTACTGCTCTTCTCCTCTTCAATCTCCTGTTGGGTTTGTAGGTGTTTGGAGTGGATTGATAAATGTCCAGCTGAACTCCTACAACCTGATGTCATCTCAGTCTGCTGCTACTCTGCCATCTCGAGGTTTTTTGTTTGTTTGTTTGTTTGTTTTTTATCAGCACGTGTACCTTTCATTATACAGATCCTGTGCGTGTTTTAAAAGTTTCATGCACAAGCTTCTTGAATTGGTAAATTTGTCTCTTTCACAATTTGAAAAATCTTTGGCCCTTATTTCTTGAGATATTTACTGCACTAATCTCTTCTGTCCTTCTGGGACACCGATGGCCTGAATGTTAGAGGTATTGATATTATTTGACGGTTGTCAGAAG
Source organism: Martes martes (assembly GCF_963455335.1). Classification (NCBI taxonomy): domain Eukaryota; kingdom Metazoa; phylum Chordata; class Mammalia; order Carnivora; family Mustelidae; genus Martes; species Martes martes. The sequence goes on from NC_137892.1 coordinate 27,354,087, forward strand.
CTCTGTTCATTCTCTTAACATTTTGTTCTTTCCCTTTTTCGGATTGAATTTCCGTTTATCTACCCTCACATTCATTGACTCTTTCCTTTGTCATTGCCATCCTGCACTTTGGCTGCTTTCATAATTTTTATAATTTAGGATATGGTAATTTTCAGCTCTAAAATTTCCAGTTGGCTCTGATTGTTTGTCAGTCTTTTTAATACTGTCATTTTCCACTCCTTCCAAGTTTATCTTCACCTCATTAAGCACAGTTAATAGTAGATGAAGTAAAGTCTTTTCCTGAAAATTCCAGCATCACTCTCATCCTGAGATGGGCATCTATTGGTTACCCATTCTCTTGAGAGTTGATCATATTCTCTGGTCTTTGTTTATTGGGTAATTTAGAATGTATCGGATATATTTCCAGTATTACAGAGAAAGATTCTCAGTGCTATTAAAATTCTCTGGCAAATGTATTTTATATTTTTGTATGCAAATGCTAAGTTCAGAGTGTGAGTTTTGTATCGTTATATGTGGGTGATGGTTTCAATGTCAGTTCAGTTTTCAAAGCTTTTGCTGTGCTCCCTCTATTCCCTCTTGGGGGACATGCACCACTCGGGTTAGGGACTTGGCACAAAATATTCAAAATATTTTTTCATTCATTTTCAATTTTTAGTACAGCTTATTTGAAGCTAAATCATATGGAAATAGTGGATTTTAAAGGATTCTTAGCTGTTTAAAAATATACCATTCATATCAATCTGATCTTTGCAGCCAACTGGCGTATTTCTTTAGCAACTGGAACATAGCATGCATTCTGCAAAGTCATAAATATTGAAGAGTTCCATAGTAGATTTTGTTAAATGGGCAAAGAAAATAAAATTTCTTATATGCTCCCAAGTCCATGTTTGGCATCTGCTATTTATTCTTATTTCCTTTACAATGACTACTACTTCTAATATGTATTTAGATTATATCAACTTGATTTTTTCCCATTTGCCTATAAAAGTGTACATATATATGGTTCTGAAATTAAAAATCCTCCTCATGCTTATCTTTATTTTCCCCCTCAGTTCCAGTATACTTAATGTTAAGTACAGAACAAAATAATTTTTTTTTAGCGCTACTACTTTCTACAGTGGCTACCACAGAGTGACTTAAGTATAGGAAATTTCTTTTGGTGTGATAGGAGAGCTCTTTAGTTTTCCTGCATGGTGAAAATTGTGTCCATTTATAAAACACTTATTTGTATTATAGTATCTTACCTTCATTTTAAGTCCACACTATTTTTTACACCATATAACTTTTCTTTATGTGGCATGGATTTTTAAAGATGTTTGCCATTGCTGATAGCATGTCATAGAAAGAGTTTGCTTTATTTTTATCTTTAGAATTAGAAATCCAGGGGTGCCTGGGTGGCTCTGTGGATTAAGCCTCTACCTTAGGCTCAGGTCATGATCTCAGGGTCCTGGGAGAATTAGTCCTACATCCAGCTCTCCAACTCAGTAGGAAGCCTGCTTCTGCCTCTCTCTCTGCCTGCCTCTCTGCCTAATTGTGGTATCTCTCTCTCTCTTTGTAAAATAAATAAATAAAACCTTTAAAAATTTTTTTAAAAGATAAATGAAATTTCAAAGAATTCTGCTATGTCTAACTGCTGTAAATCCCATCCAGTGTATTTTTTTAGGTTTTATCTCTACATGTGTGATTTTTGAGTCTTTTTAATATCATCTATGTCTCTACTTTACTCAATGTTTTGTTTAGTTTCTTGAACATGTGGAATATTACTATGATAATTATTTCAATGTCCTTATCTACTAATCTACCTTCAGTGTGGTGTGATTTTTGGATCAGTGTTGATTAATATGTGTTCTATTTTCTTGCATCGCTGCATGCCTGATAATTTCTGTTTGAAGGTCAGGCATTGTAAATTTTATACATTGACTGTTGAATATTTAAATCAATATTATACATATGGTAGATCTTTTTTCCTAGGATAAGATCAAATTACCTGGAAACATTTTGATCTGTTTGGCCTAACCTTTATACTTTGTTAGGTGGAACCAAAGCTACATTTGTTGTAGGGTTGTAGGGTCAAATTATCCCCTTCCTACTATTAAGGAAAGACAAGTTTATACTCCAATCATTGCCCATATCTTTATGAATATTCCACTATAGCTTTTAGGTATAGGAATGGTATGCAACCCTGTGTCAACTACAAACTTTCTTCCCTCTTATACTTTCAGAGCAATTTTTTTTCTAATCTTGATTAAGTTCACATATATTCCCTTATTTGTACTCAGCTCAATATTTGAATGGGGCTTTCTGAATAAATCCAGACTCCCCTCTCTGTGCAGCTCTCTTCTCTTGTTCTTATATCTTACAAACTCTTGGTTGGCTGGATTCCTTCATTCCCAACTCTGCCTCAACTTCAGGGACTCCAGAAGACTCTCCCTAGAGATTCCCTCCCATTGCCTTGCCCTTGAAATTTCCTCTAGGATGTAGGATGGAGCCGTTTTAGGGTTTCCTTAATTAATTTCCTGTCTGTCAAGTATTACTGATTCACACTGCCTGATATTTTAAGCCCTGTTAAATATTTTGCCCCTTTCTTATTGTTTTAATGAGTAATCTGGCTGCTGTAATCCTTACTTTAACTGTAAATTTTATTTTTATCAAAGTAAACCATAGTAATTAAAATAACTTTCTTTAAAAAAAAAAAAAAAGAAAGAAAGAAAAGAAAAGGGTTGCCTGGGTGGCTCAGTCAGTTAAGTGTCCAGCTCTAGATTTCGATCACTTCCTGCTCTCAGCGCTATGAGATCGATCTCCCTGGTTGGGCTCTGCCACGGGGTTCAATCTCAGGGCTGTGAGATCCAGCCCCAAGTGGGGTTCTGCAATGGGCATAAAGCCTGCTTAAGATTCTTTCCCTATCCCTTACTCCCCCCCCCACTTTTTATTAATCATTTTTATTAACACATAATGTATTCTTTGCCCTAGGGCTACAGGTCTGTGAATTGTCAGGCTTACACACTTCACAGCACACACCATGTCACATAGATTCCCCAATGTACATAACCCAATGACCCTCACCATAGCACCTCCACCTCCCAGCAACCCTCAGTTTGTTTGGTAAGATTAAGAGTCTCTTATAGTTTGTCTACCTTCTGATCCCATCCTGTTTCATTTTTTCTTTTCATACCCCACAAAGCCCCACTCTGCCTCTTAAATTCCTCATATCAGAGAGATCAATTGACAATTGTCTTTCTGTGATTGACTTATTTAACTCAGCGTAATACCCTCTAGTTCCATCCACGTTGTTGTAAATGGCAAGATTTCATTTCTTTTGATAGTTGCATAGTATTCCATTGTATGTATGTGTGTGTGTGTATATATACCACTCTTCTTTATCCTATCTTCTGCTGTTGGACATCTAGGTTCTTTCCATGATTTGGCTATTGCGGACCTTGCTGCTACAAACATTCGGGTGGACGTGCCCCTTCGGATCACTACATTTATATCTTTAGAGTAAATTGTGGAGTTGCTGGGTCATAGGGTAGCTCCTATTTTCAGCTTTTTGAGGAACCTCCATGCTCTTTTCCAGAGTGGCTGCACCAGCTTGCATTCCCACCAACAGTGTAGGAGGGTTCCCCTTTCTTTGCATCTTCTCCAACATCTGTCGCTTCCTGACTTGTTAATTTTAGCCATTCTAACTGGTGTGAAGTGGTATCTCATTGTGGTTTTGATTTGTATTTCCCTGATGCCAAGTGATGTGGAGCACTTTTTCATGTGTCTGGCTGGCCATCTGGATGTCTTTGCAGAAATGTCTGTTCATGTCCTCTGCCCATTTCTTGATTGGATTATTTGTTCCTTGGGCGTTGAGTTTGATAAGTTTTTTATAGATTTGGGATACTAGCCCCTTATCTGATATGTCATTTGCAAATATCTTCTCCCATTCTGTCAGTTGTCTTTCAGTTTTGTTAACAGTTTCCTTTGCTGTGCAAAAGCTTTTGATCTCAATGAAGTCCCAATAGTTTTTGCCCTTGCTTCCCTTGCCTTTGGCGATGTATCTGGGAAGAAGTTGCTGTGGATGAGGTCGAAGAGGTTGTTGCCTGTGTTCTCCTCAAGGATTTTGATGGATTCCTGTCTCACATTGAGGTCTTTCATCTATTTTTGTGTGTGGTATAAGGAAATGGTCCAGTTTCATTCTTCTGCATGTGGCTGTCCAATTTTCCCAACACCGTTTGTTGAAGAGACTGTCTTTTTTTCCATTGGGCATTCTTTCTTGCTGTGTCAAAGATTAGTTGACCATAGAGTTGAGAGTCCACTTCCAGGCTCTTTATTCTGTTCCATTGATCTATATGTCTGTTTTTTGCCAGTACCATACTGTCCTGATGATTATAGCCTTGTAACAGAGCTTGAAGCCTGGAAGTGTGATGCCGCCAACTTTGGCTTTCTTTTTCAACATTCCTCTGGCTATTTGGGGTCTTTTCTGTTTCCATATAAATATTAGGATTATACATTCCATTTCTTTGAAAAAAATTGATGGTATTTTGATATGGATTGCATTACCAATGTCCATATTGATTAGGTCTTTAGCCTTCGGTATTACATCTTGTTCTTTTTTTTGTGGTGAGTTTTTCTGCCTTGTCATTTTATCCAGATAAGAATATATGAATGAGAGAATAAAATACAAAAAGAGTGGGAAAGACCCCAGAAAAATGTGTGCTAAACAAATCAGAAGAGACCCCAAACTGGGGGGGAAAGAAAAGGGATACAAATAAACTAAAAAAAAAAAAAATATATATATATATATATATATATATATATATAAAATTGGTGAATAGAACAGAGCCACCCACTTGTTCACTTGATTTTGTGTGTATTTTGGTCTCTTAGAAGAAACTTCATACCAAAATTTTAAAGAAAGAAAAACTTATACAATACAAAAATAAGGGTTAACATGATGAAGGGATGGGATATGACTGTAAAGACGACAATTTAAAAAAATTCTGAAAAAGGAATTGGTAAGATAAGTTGGTTGGAAAAAGAAAGAAAGAAAAAAAAATGTGCTCAGGCTGGAGACTAGAACAACGCCCTGTGCTAGATTTAGGGCACCTTCCAGGTGTTTCTGATATGCATGGAGTAGGAAGCTGAGTAAGCCAGATAATAGGACACCGGGATGTTTGCCCTTGGTGACACAGGAAGAGGGGAAAATAGTTCTGTATATTTAATGTTTGATAGTACTATCCATTGCTTTTATAAATTTCTCAGAAGAAAGCATATAAATGTGAGGCTGTTGTCATTGCTTAATGCTAATCTGAACAAAACATAAGATTGGAAAAGTACATATAATCTCAAGTTGAGTAAGCTCTGTATAAAGTAGTATTTATGTGAATAAGCTAATAATTACCTTCCCCAAGGAGTAATATCCACCTGAATAAATTGTATTAAATACTTTCTAACCCATACATCTGAAAAAGTTGGCCTCAGTAGATAGAATGAATTGGATAGAATTCTAAAGCAGAAAACTATGTGATATATAAATAAAATTGTGCTTTTATACTCCTTTCCTCTTATATATAGAAGAAAACATATAAACTGAAAACACACTTTTATTGGAACACAACCAAGGAATTTCAAGTTTTACTGTGTGTATGTCTGTGTCCTTGGGTCTGTCAAGTTGAAGGTGTGAGAACATTGAGCCAGCTAAATGCTGCCATGGACAGGAAATTTTTATTATGATAGCCGTGGAGCTAGGGCTTAAGGAATAATTTCTCTCTTAAAATCTGTCTCTAGGTATGGTAATTTTCCTGAAATGTCATTATTATGTATTTGGAAGTTAGTAAAAATGTTAGGGGTAGTCACAGAAGCAATAACTCAAACACTTTTCACTTTTGCAGGATTGTTCAGTGGTTGGTTCCACCATTAAACTTGAATTTACTTTTTCTTTTGTGCAGAGTGAATAAGCTGAGTCGCTTTTGCTTTGAATCATTTATCTTTGTGCTAAAATACATTGGTATCCCTTACCTAACACTGGTATATCTTTGGGTTTACTGAGGAATGAATGGGCTTGAAAATATATTCAGATGTCGCCATTTTTGTATGTGTGTAAAAACAGACGCAATGGCTGTGTAAATTTACTTCATAATTGCAAATGAGTCAGTTAAGAGTCACAGTTTTCTCTCATGTGGTAATATGTATAGGGAAGTGCTCTATCATTCTCTTTATTCTCTTTTCTTCCTCTTTATTTTTTCTCTTTCTCCCCTTTACTCTCCTTGTCTATTGTTCTTTATCAGCCCAATAGAGAACCTGCTGATCATTTGCAGTGACTTTGTTTCTTATGACCTGATGGACCCAAAGAGGAAGAGGCATCTATTAAATTGTCTTGCCTAGAACTGAATCTTCTTGGCAAATTGGAAAATTTGATTTCTAAAACAGATAATTGAAGGAAAACTAAGTCTTTTGATCCATGTACTATGAACTTTTTTGGGAAAAATGACTTTTTTTACTTGAAAAATATTTTGCTCGAAAACAGAAACCTTTGTTTCAGTGAATACTTAAGTGAATATGTTTGCCTCTAATCATCATGTAGAACAAAGCAGTCAGAAGTTTAGAGAAAGAGAAAGTCTACATGAGGTGAATTCAGAAAATTTGTTGGAAGAGAATTCTCTTCATAGAAATTCTACAAAGAATTACGGGCAAAAAACATTGTATTGGCTTAATATTTACCAACAAAATTTCATATATATTTAAAACAATCATGCATTTGGTTAAAAGGAAGAGGAACATGGCATACAGATTGCAGATAATAAATGGATTGCCAGTGTGTAATTAATCTTGTCAAAGGAAAATGCACTGAACTGAGTTAACAGACAAGAGTTTATTCAGGACCATTACAATAAGGGAGAGGGAGTAACTTCACCATAGTTCAAACAACAGGGTAGTGGAAAAGTGGTGGAGAAGTTAGGTGGGGAATTGGTCAGTGTGGTTAGGCCCTTGCACATCTTTAAGTTAGGATCCTACTCTTGCACAGAGACTAGGAGATAGGGGAACCGTCTTCGTCTGCTTGGGCCACCAAAACAGAATACCATAGGCTGGGTGGCTTTAACTCCTGAGATTTATTCTCTCTCGCTTCTGGATGCTGAGAAGTCCAAGATCAAGGTGGCAGCAGGGTCCCCTTCTAGTGAAGGCTCTCATCCTGGCTCATAGATGATGGCCTTCTTGCTGTATGCTCACAAAGCAAACCGAGAGAAAGAGAGAGAGAAGGAGAAGGAATGGTATGTCTTTCTCTTCTGTAAGGACACCAGTTCTGTTGGATCAGGGTTTCCCTCTTGTGATGTCATTTAACTTTAATCACCTTCTTAAAGTCCCTGTTTCCATGACTGTCAAATGAGGGTTTAGAGCTTGAACATATAAATTTTGGGTACATGCAATTCAGTCCATAGCAGGCACCGTGTTCCTTGATGATTACATTTCAAAGAGACGGCTCCCGAGTCCTTGGGAAAGACATTTCTGGGTCGTAAATATGGTGAGAGACTGGGAGAAGATTTATATCCTGAAGAGGTAGAGAAAGAATTTACAATTGCCAGTTTTCCAAAGTAAATGATCTAAGAAAATGGAGGTCAGGGACTCTTGTCAGGAAGAAATCCATCCAAAGTTTAGTCAAATTGAGAAAAAGTTTAAGGCCATCCTGGCCAGCCTATGGGTCATCATTGCTTCGTGTACTCTCTAAAAAAGAAATTGCCGCAAGTCCTTTGTTTTTTCATTTATTCATGGTAAAGCTTGTAAAGAATATTCATGCATTAGCCAAATTATGTCCCGGAGGACCCAGGAAGTGCTGCACAATGCACTAATATAACGTTTAGATTAGTATTTTCAGATTATGTTGCTGCTTGTTAGCCACAGGGGGATAGAAGTGGGATCTTTGTTTAATAGTAAATTCTTTGTGTCCCTAAGGATTTTGTTGTCCTTAGGCCAATTATCCATTTCATATGTATGTGTGTGTGTGTGTATACATAAAATAATAGGCTAGGACTAAGCACCCAGATGTAAAAGCAGAGGTCTACCCTCTATTTATCTTGGAATATAAGGGGCAAGACCAGATTGTATATCTGTGTTTTGAGTGGAAACATGGTCAAGGGGATATAAAAAGAGAGGACGAAAGTAGGAAAAGGGGGGAAAAAAAAACCACAACAGAGGGAATGTTTTCTTGGGTTGGTATTATTCATATCAACTCTGGGTGCTGTCGTTGGCAAATTTCCAGGTATTCTCACTCTGTTGCAAGTCAGCTGCTCACAAAGGGGCTTTTCAACTTACTTACCATTTGATGAACTCTAGTTAACCAGATAAAGAGCAGGGATGGGACTGGAATGAGGTGAGTGGGTCACGTGCCTCTGGGTACAAAATTTAAAAGGACACACACAAAAAAACAAAATTAATTCAAAGTGGGATTGAGATTACTGATTTTTGTTTTGGCTCAGGGTCTAGTATGGCTCTATAAGGCACTGTGAGTGAGCTTGCCTTGGTTGAAAATTGTTATATTTTGTTTCCCATGTATTTTTGCATTCATTTTGTTTTTCAAAAATACCATCTCCAACATTTATATATTGTTTGCCAAACTTTTTGGCATACTCTTAAATTTTCCAGCCAACATACATGCTTCACTGTCAGCCTATCCTTACCTGGCTAGAGGAAAAAGAAATGGTACTTTCCCTCTAGATTTAGAGTTTATTTTCAGTCTTTCTAGCTGGGTAGAGTAAGTCTAGAAAGTATCACTGAAGCAGTGCTTATCTTCGTGTGTGCTAACAGAGAATAACATTGGCGTAGTTAAAAAGAGCATTGTTCATTTCCCCACAGGTCACTCAAGGACACTCAGGTTGGGAGGACTTTTGTCAGGAGGGAAGTTTGATGAAGAGAAATGTCTCTGAGAATGTACAGGTAATTCAAAGCACATAATTTAATGTCACCAACTGGGAATGTTAAAGGGATAAACTGTTGATTAAGAGACAGTGTATGTGATTCTAATGCTACAATTTCATCATCGTGTTAGGTTTGTAAGTCTTTGAAATCTATCTAACTATCTGTAGTCTTCTAAAGAGGGGATTTATTCCATCCATTTATTGACATTCTGAAGAGAAAATGTACCTGAGCGTGATCTAAAAATGTAAATTCAAGTTCCTGTAGGTTTAGGTTTTTAAATCTCTCACTGTTTACTTAGTTGGGTACCTAGCAACAAATGAAAGCATATATATGTTACTTATTTAAAGGATCCTTTCTGTTTCTATTATGTTCATAGTCATCAGATGTGTAGTTAAAATACACAGGATTCAAATTTTAAAAGCAAAGTAAGTGAATGAGGGAAGAGAAATACAGTATTTCTATTGGCTTAGGGGGGACCTTTACAAAACTGTAACAGTTCAAATAACTCTTTTGCAATTTACAGGGACTACAACTATGGTAGCATGAATTAATATCTATATCAGGTTGGCAAACTTTTTGTAAAGGGCCAGATAGTACATATTTTCAACTTTTCAGGCTATGTAGTCCCTGTTGCAACTACTGAGTCCTGCCATAGCCAAAGGAAAGCAGCCACAGGCAACAGCAAACAAATGGACATGTTCCAATAAAACTTTATTTATAACAATAGGCACTGGGCTGGGTTTGGTCTACAGACCAGAGATTGCCTACCCTTGTGTTAGAACCTTCTACATACTTTATTGAAAACTCTAAACTAGGTTATCTACAACAGTGGGCCATAAAGGAGTCATGTCATTTATTCAGCTGAGTGTCCAAGCCATTATCTAGACACGAATGAACCTTCATAAGACTTTGGAACAATTAGTGTGTCTGTACCTAATCTTATCTCTTAGCATTCTGTATCCAGCAAGATTATTTAATGTCAGATGTTCATATTAGGTAGATATGCTATCTCTGTTTTGCCATATTTTGCCCTCTTAAAAACTCTTAAAATGTCCTGAAAATTTGATACTTTACTGAAGACCATGAAGCTTAAGGACATCTCTACATGAGGACAGTTTGTTTTATTGGCTGTAATAAATGCTTTTTAATGGGTCAGTGACTCAGCTAAAACCACAGAGTTGAGGTGGCCTAATGTGGAAAGTTGGCTAACTAGATATTTGTTTTTCACTTGTAGTAAGCCATCTTCCGAATTTAAGGAGAATTTATGATTGCTGTAGGGACAGAGGTTAAAATGGTGCCGAAATGACACATTTTTAAAATCAGGCTTCATGTTTGGGAAAGCTCTTATGAAAGAGATAGCACTTTGCTTTATGCACTTAACAGCCTTTGCTGTTTATTCCAATTATTTCCAGTCAGATATTATAAATGAAGAGCAGGAAAATTATTTAATAATCAATGCAAACTATCTTTTTCTTTGCAAGTTTTATCATATGGAGACAGGTTTCATAAAACAGGATGAAGTACTAGAACGCTGATGGCTTGCTTTTCTAAAGATTATTGTAGGAATGATGCATATTTGAATTTAAATTACTAGGGCTCTGAAGTATTATCATGGCCATGCCTTTGGAAGGCCTATAGGTAACCCTAACCATTACATCTTGGGTAAAGACAGGAAAAATAGTGCTTCCCCTGAAGAATTTGAGGAAAAGTGATTTTGTCAGTCACATGACTGAAATCACATGGAATGGCCAAGATTTCAAAGAACGTTCAAGTCAGAATAAACCTCAGAGATTATTTTCTCAACCCTTTAATTAGAGAAGAAGCTGATTCCCAGAGAATATGAGATTTTACTAAAGGTTACACACAATATATTGCCAGATTCACCATTAGTATTCTGGTCTCTTTTATCCCTGGGCTCTGATCTCGGTGTCATCCACCATTAGACATGGTCACATATGATCTCAAGTTGAAACCATGCAGTTGTATGAAAACAAAATCCCAGGGTCAGAATTCAGATACTTCCAGTGAGTGTTTGCAATGTTTCATGCATAGCTAGTTTCATGAAATTAGAAAGTTGGTATTTCCACTTATAAATTCCTTACTTAGTTTTAATTTAACTCAGTAGGCTAGATAGGTTAAAATGTCTAGGACCAAAATCTCAGGTCACTTGGATTTCCTGGAAACCATCTTGATTTACAGTTGAATGGGTGAGTAGATGTTTGGCAGGCGGCCTGTTAATTTTAAAACACTCAGTTGAAGTAGATGGTGTTATATTTTCATATCTTGGTTCCTCTTTTTGGTGTCACCTCATATGGACACGCTTTTATCTCCACACCTTTTTCATGGCTAGAATTAGTGTGAGGCACCTCAGACACACAAGTCAAGAAGAGTTGGACTTGCCAGAATTCCCAAAGGAAGCACCTCTTTGGATTATGTAGCTTGGGAGTCTCTCACCCACCATGTTCTTGGCCCTTCCTTAGGCCATTGATCTCTTCTCTGACAGTGTATGGAGAGAATGACAGGCAGTTTCTGTCTGCAAGGCAGTTTTAGCTCCAGAGAAGAGACATGTGGCAATAATATCATATAGTATTGCTAATATTTTAGTCAGAATGTCTTGCAACTAAAATATTCAAATTATGAGAATTAGGTAGATTAGATATAATATATAGTTCAGATAACATTCTCCTGGTTATGTAACATAGATTAGCAAATAACCAATGGTTTCCTCAGAAGGATCTCACCATGGGAGGAGTCTCCTGATCTTTTTTTTTTTTTTTTTGAGAGTTTGTTTATTTATTTGACAGGCAGAGATCACAAGGAGGCATAGGGGGGCAGGCAGGGGGGGTGGTAGCAGAGAGCCTGATGCGGGGCTGGATCCCAGGACCCTGAGATCATGACCTGAACCAAAGGCAGAGGCTTAACCCACTGAGCCACCCAGGCAGCCCGAGTCTCCTGATCTTAACATATTTAGTCACAGAGTTTTAGCCAGGCTTTCTGTGATGTTCTGTATTCCCTGTTTTTATTCAGGTGCCTCATCAATTTCATATTCTTATTTCCTTTTCTGAGTTTTATTCTTCTTCCTGTTTAATATACTGTGTACAGTGAAGAGAAAGGGTGGAAGGCAAGAAACATTTATTGAGCTTTCTGCTGGGTGAGCCCCTTGTTAGAGTCTGTCCATCTGATAATCTCATGTATTTACTTATTGTATTCCTAAAATGTCACGATATATTTATTTTTTTTCCTGTGAAAAGATTTCTTAAGAGTCCTAGAGTTCATGACTCACTATAATAAAGGCGTTATTTCTCCCTCTTGCACAGATTTCAATAACAAACTTTTTTTATAGTTATATATGTATAGGTATAAAACTTACATATCACTGAGCAAATCTGGCATTGACTTAATCTAGCTTTAGCTCAAGAATAATGGGACTCTCTCTTTTCATCCTTAGGAGTTAAGCACAGGTTTCTTACTTAATTCAAAGATGTAGACGTAGATAGATAGATAGATAAATAGATAGATAGATATAGGTAAATAGTCCATTGTTGAGGTGAATAAAGTGAAAACCACTTAAGCACAGCATCTGTGTTGCAGCCACCGTTATTCATCTTGGCTGGAAATGATTGATCTGAATTGACTCAAAGCAAGAATGGTCTGCATATGGTGAATCTTGTTCCCTTGTCACCTAGTAGGCCACATTACAATGAGTTTACCCTTGTACATATTTACTTGGCAAGAGAAATGGTTGAATGTTTTCTCATGTATATATCAGAACAACCCAGTAATGAATGAATGAGTACACACACACACACACACACACACACATTTCCTCCCACCGAAGGCCGGAGAGGCCAAGGATATAGTCAGTAAGTAGTGAAACAGATTCAAACTCAACCCTATTTGATTTTCAAGATAAGTCTTAAATTCAACTACACCATTCATGAGCTAAATACCATTATTATGTCTTTGTTTTTGGTGCTCCTTGAATGAAAAAAAAAATTTAGTGAAATACATACCACTTAAAATGTGCCATCTTGGGGCACCTGGGTGGCTCAGTGGGTTGAGGCCTCTGCCTTCGGCTCAGGTCATGATCTCAGGGTCCTGGGATCGAGCCCCGCATCGGGCTCCCTGCTCGGCACGGAGCCTGCTTCCCTTCCTCTCTCTCTCTGCCTGCCTCTCTGCCTACTTGTGATCTCTGTCTGTCAAATAAGTAAATAAAATCTTAAAAAAAAAAAAAAAAAAAAAAAAATGTGCCATCTTAACCATTTTTAAGTGTACACTTCAGTGCCATTAAGTACGTTAACATTGTTAGGCTGCTATCGCCATCATCCATCCATAAGAGTCCTTACATCTTGCAAAACTGAAACTCTACCCATTAAACAATAACTCCTCATCTTCCTTCCTCCAGCCCCTGGCAGCTACCACCCTACTCTCTGTGTCTGGTTTCAACTACTCTCGTATATATATAAATACATAAATATAAATGGAATATATAAATATGTATAAATGTATATATAAATGTCATATAAATAGAATCATAACAGTATTTGTCTTCTTGAAACTGGTTTATTTCACTTAGTGTAATGTCTTCAAGGGTCATCCATCTTACAGCATATGTCAGAATTTCCTTCCTTTTTGAAATTTAGTATTCATACTTGTGTATACCACATTTTGTTTTCCATTCATCCATCAGTGGACGCTTAGGTTGCTTTCAGCTTTTCACCTTATTTATTTATGTGACTTTTTGTTAGAACCTCCGTAGGTTCTTTGCTGTGCATGCTTTTAAATTACCATTCTAAATAACAGATCCTTAATCCTAACAGAATGAAATTATGAGTTGATCCTAAGACAGCTATGGAATTATTTTGTGTGTTACAAGTAACTGGTGGAGAGTTTTTGAGAGTCAATTTTAATCTCTTAGGAAAAGAAAATAAAGACCATGGATTCATTTGCCCCATGTGAAGGAAAGCAGCACATGCTTCCATTTTACCACAAAAACAAAAGGGGTCATGTCTCCCTGGAGCAGCATTTCAAAGACTTTTGGAGATTTGGGTCATGAAACATGTTGTAAATTCTTACCTTCCCTCTACTCCTTCTGGTAAGCCAGTATAAGTAAACACATTTTATAGGTAGCCTTAAGGACAACTCACTGGGGAAGGATCAAGTAAATTCCAGAAGAAAAAAATTTTTTAAAGACTTTTATTTTACTTATCTGACAGAACACAAGTAGGGGGAGTAGGAGAGAGAGAAGCGGGCTCCCCACTGAACTCAGGGCACGTGACACCTGATGGGGCTTGATCCCAGGACCCTGGGTTCATGATCTGAGCCACAGGCAGATGCTTAACCTACTGAGCCACCCAGTCGCGCCTGGAAGAACATTTTAAATCAAAACATATGCAACAAATATTTTCTGATAATCACTTTGATATGAAGTCATTGAAGTTATTGAAGCCATTTTTTCTTCTTTTTTTTTTTTTAAAGATTTTATTTATTTATTTGACAGACAGAGATCACAAGTAGGCAGAGAGGCAGGCAGAGAGAGAGAGAGGAGGAAGCAGCCTCCCTGCCGAGCAGAGAGCCTGATGCGGGGCTCGATCCCAGGACCCCGGGATCATGACCTGAGCCGAAGGCAGAGGCTTTAACCCACTGAGCCACCCAGGTGCCCCGAAGCCATTTTTTTCTTAAATAAAATTACTTTTTTATTTATACAATTGTGTGTATAACATGCCTGTTGAGTGTATATCTTCTTAGCTTAGAATTTAGAGTCTTGGGTTTATACCACAAGCTCAGCTTAAAGGGTCAGAACCCAAATTATTACAGTTTTGTACTCAGAATGAGTAGAGTGCTGATAAAAAATAATTTTTATTAAATGCCCTTTAATCTGCATAATAGTGACATATTTTAAAATTGACATTTAAAGAAAGATTATTTTTTGGCTGAAGAAGATAATTCTAGAATGTCAATGTTAAATTTTATAACATTTTGCTATATTTATTCATATTATTCTAAAAGGTATTAGGAATACATTTAATACTCTTTTCATGAGTTTATCTAATATTTAGAATTACCTTGACTACTATGAAAGAATTGCTTTACTTATGAGCATTTCATCTTTTAGCTTAAGAAAGTAGTTATGAGAATAAGAAGCCAAATGATTATTTTATTTTTTCATTGGAAATATTCAGTGAGGAATCATTATTTTATTCTTTATTTTGATTTTAAACACATGTAAAATACTTTGATCTACACACCTTGAAATTTATGAATTACATGAACACTGATTATCTTACATTTTTATTTTCCTTATTTTTGGTGCATTTTCAATAGTTTAACTATCTCTTAAGAAGACATGTTTTCAAGATGACTTTCTTAAATTTGTTAAAATTGTCAAAGCACTCATTTCCTTATTAACCCCGTAGTACCATGTGATATTATTTCTTTAATTTTTCAACATTACGCTTTTAAATCAAATTTATAATTTTTTTCTAATATCATTTTAAGACTATTTTTAAATTTTTCCTACCAAATTACCAAAGTAACCAGTCAATTTAGTTGAAGTAGTTCATTTCCTTGAGTGGAAGATATCACTGCCAATTACTATTTAGTGTTGTACCTCTAAAATGATCAAATGATAGACTGAGACTTTCATTTTTCCACTTATTAATAGTTACTAATTAATAAATAATAATAATTCCCACTATTTTATTTTCTAGGCACAGACTAGATAATAAATTTTTATTTGCAATTTCTAAAGTATGTAAGTATATATTAGTTTTTGGAATATGTTTCTCATTTCCAAGGATCTATTAATGTAATAGAAGAGATGCGTCGGGTAATAGAAAAATCATTCAAACAAAACAAAGCAATCATAGTAACTATAGGAGTGAATCAAAGTGTCTTATAGGAACTTAGGATTTGGTACACTTTGCATCCTAAAAGACTCTGGGCACATAAAGTCTGAGAATATAAATGTATCCTGAGTTTAGTCATAGAAAGTTATGTGTTCTAAGAATGTGTACTCTAAGTAGGTCAATAGCTGAGAGACTGTGATTTCCATTGGTCTCTATGCCAGAATCCTGTGGCCCATCTCAGTTCAATTATATAGGCATGGATTCTGAATTTTTTAAAAGTATCCAGAAGTTGCATTATTCATTTTTCGGTAGTTCACGAAAGGAGATTTGTTTTAAGAATACCAACTGCTGGGGCACCTGGGTGGCTCAGTGGGTTAAAGCCTCTGCCTTTGGCTCAGGTCATGATCTCAGGGTCCTGAGGTCCAGCCCTGCATCGGGCTCTCTGCTCAGTGGGGGGCCTGCTTCCCCCTCTCTCTGCCTGCCTCTCTGCCTACTTGTGATCTCTCTTTGTCAAATAAATAAACAAATCTTAAAAAAAAAAAAAAAGAACAGGAAGTGGGAGGTAGTGTTCTAAAAACCTCTAAGTCACCAAGGAAGTGGATGCCTCTGTTTGGAAAGGAAAAGTACTTCCATCAGAGAATTTCAGCACCTGTACCAGTACCAATATGAACTAATCTCATAGACACTTCACTTAGTTTCTTGGGAAAGATAGTCATTGGGACATGTCTTGGAGACCAAGTGAGTTCAGTTACAGCTCTTAACTGGGTGTGGCTAGGCATTTTGGGATTGGACAGTCTTGGCCTTGGTATCTTCTCCAACCTGGTAAAATATTAAACTAAACTAAGTCAGTCTTTTACTTCAGATATACTAGTGGTGCTTAAACTCAATTACTAGGAGTATTATCAAGTTGCCTCAGTCACTTTTCAGCCCTGAACTACTTTGCATCAGTCTAATGATTTAAAAAACAATTCTGAGTAGAAATGCATTGAGACTTCTGTTTTCTCCAAATATGGTGAACTAGCATGAACCTGCATTTTTCCTTGCACAATTGCTGTTGTGGACATGGTACCAAAGGCTTAAGGAGGCTGATGCGTTTGTTAAACTTTGATAAAAAATAAGAAACGCTAAGGGTGAGAAATACAAGTGGATAGGTAGAATCCAAGAGTGGGATAACATCCAAGAGTGGGATATAGAAAAATATTGCATATATGAATATGAATGAGGAAGAGGTTTTTATTTGTTTAAAAGATTTTATTTATTTCTTTGACAGAGACACAGCAAGAGAGGGTACACAAGCAGGGGGAGTGGGAGAGGGAGAAGCAGGCTTCCTGCCCAGCAGGGAGCCTGATGCGGGGACTGGATCCCAGGACCCCAGGATCATGACCTGAGCCAAAGGCAGACGCTTAACAACTGAGCCACCCAGGTGCCCCAGAGGAAGGGGTTTTTAAGTATGATCTGGTCTTCCTATCACTGCCTTTTGTTGGTCAGTGCCACGATATTTGTTTCCTAAAGCAGAAAATAAAAACAAAAAAACCATCTAGCACTGGGCTAACCAGGACTGGTGAGGTAACATCAGAATTATTCTCAGATGCCCCAGTTGAAGATGGGAGTAAGTAACAACATAACACAAGGGATAGTGATTTACCCATGGAAAAAGAATTGTCAGTGGTCTTTGCCCTGAGTAGCAATGCCATTTCTGTCCTTCAAACCTGGAGGCTGGAACTTGCAACTTGATCTCTGTACATGGATTCAAATTACTAGGCTAAGGAGCCAGTTTCCCCAGGAAAATATGAAATCAGAGAGAAAACATTAAAAGCTGTTTTCACAGAGCAACCATTAGTGAAAAAAGACAATAAAACAGACCGTTTTGGGGGCACCTGGGTGGCTCAGCTGGTTAAGTGTCTTCATTTGTCTCAGGTCATGAACTCAGGGTCTTGGGATTGAGGTCTGGATTGGGCTCCCTGCTCAGCAGGGTGTCTGGCTCTCCCTCTCCCTCTGCCTGCTTCTCCCCCCTTGTACTCTCTCTCTGTCAAATAAATAAATAAAATGTTTTTTAAAATGTACCATTTTAACAGGTGAAAGTAGATTTATAGGAAGAGGCAGGGGATGATAACAGAAACATTAAGCAAGAAAAATAAGACATTAGAAATAGTCAGTGGAAATACTGAGTCTGAAAAATAATTGATGAGATAGTTGATAAAAAAAAACCAACTCAAGAAATAAGTTGAATTGCAGAATGGCTACAACCCAGGAAGAAATATGTCAACTAAGAAAAAGGGCAAGTAACTCTCCCATAACACAGACAGTACATCATGACCAGGGTGGAATTTATTCCAAGAACATGGGTATTTGATATTAAGAAATATAGTAGTAATATTCATTATATGCCTAAAGATAAGTCCCCTATGATAAATCTCCATAGATGGGGAAAAAGCATCTCATAATTTAACATCTGTTCTTGATTTTCAGATGATTAGTAGTTACTATTTACCTAACATGACAAAAATATTTACTGTGACTTAAAATCCAACAACTTAGGAGGAGAAAATGGGATATTCCTTCTATAATAAAAAAAAAGTATATCGGGGAGCCTGGGTGGCTCAGTGGGTTAAAGCCTCTGCCTTCAGCTCAGGTCATGATCTTAGGGTCCTGGGATCGAGCCCCGCATCAGGCTCTCTGCTCAGCAGGGAGCCTGCTTCCCCCTCTCTCTCTGTCTGCCTCTCTGCCTACTTGTGATCTCTGTCATATAAATAAATAAAATCTTTTTAAAAAAAAGTATAAAATGATCACTATTACCATTACCATTACTACTATTACTATTTGAAGTATTATCACTGTCACCATTAGTACTATTACTATTTGAAGTATTAGTGACCACAGGTAGCCAAGTTAATTAGGAGAACAGAATTGTGGGTTAAGATAAACAAAATTGATGTATAAACAAAATTGATGTATAAATCAATAATCTTCACATGTGAATGCATTTTCCTACACAACATGTTGAGGAGTATATCCCCTTTAAAACAGCAAAGTAAAATAAAATTATTTATTGTTATTATTATTATTTTATTATTTATTGTTATTTTATTTATTTATTATAATAATAAATTATTTATTTTTTATTTTTAAAGATTTATTTATTTGAGAGAGAGAGAAAGCATGCACATGGTGGGAAGGGGCAGAAAGAGAGGGAGAGAGAATCTCAAGCGGACTTCTTGCTGAGTGTGGAGCCGAACTTGGACCTCAGTCTCGTGATTCTGAGATCAGATCTGAACTGAAACCAAGAGCTGGATGCTTAACCAATTGGGCCACCCAGGCACCCCATAAAATACCTTTAAATACTCTTAAATAGCAGTAAGCTAGATGTGAAAAATTAAAGTGTTTCTGAAGAAACCAAAAACCCAAAGGAGACTTGAAAAAATGAAAAGGCTTTCAATATTTTGAGATATGTAGGATTTAACACCAAAAAGACATCAGTTATCCATAAATTTATTTATAAATGTAATATCAACCTGATAAATACCAACAGAATTCTCTTATTCCTCACCCACCCCATTTGGCATGATTGAAGCTGAAGAGATACTGAGTAGGGGAGAAAACAGTGTCCACTTCATAGGCCATGGGAGAGTAGTGTCATCAAGGTGATGGACAGGGAGTGCCCTGAGAGGAAGTTGGAGCAGCATGGGGAGTTGGTATCAGTGGAGCAGTCCTGAAGACACAGTGAAAGGGATTTTAGGAAATAAGGAATTTGGGCCAGAAAAAAGTCAAATAGGGACCAGTATAAGGATGCTGAATGGTGTACGGTAGAGAGATTTCTGATGATAGAAAACTCTTATGGATATAATCTTCTCCTGGAGGTGTGTAATAGCCTTCTAAAGTTCAGGGTTATTCTAGATACAGTATGATTGTCAAGAAGAAGGTGGAGAAGGAGGAAATGCCCATCACTTACCTAAGCACGTATGGCAGCCTTACCTGCATCAACGTGGAGTACTGTGTGCTCAAGGGCAATCACTTTAAAAAATGCTCTGAGTGGGCTCTGATCACGGAGCTGCTGAGCTCTCAGTAATCGTACTGATGAGAACAGGGAAGGTATGATGGGGAAACATTGTCATGAGGTAAAATAATACCTCATGAGGTAAAGGAAAGTCTGGTTTTGTTTTGGCAGTGTTCAAGTTTACTGATCTCTGTACTCCTGGAAAACAGCAATGATTAAGAAATCCCCCTACCTTTTTGCATTCGGGGAACAGCTTGATGCAAAGAACCACCCTTCTCTATATGATGTAAGTTTTCTAGTGTTCCCCTCGATTACCCTTGACAAGTCTAGACACAGCAATTCCAAATCCCCGTTCTTTGTCTCATGAAGGATTAACTGCCCTCTGTTCTCACTGATGGACCTGAACAAAATGCCCAGGCATGTGACTTCACTAAAATTTAGTTGGACTCTTCTCCTCCCCTCTGATCTCTGGCTTGCTTCTGAGGTTCTCCAAGGCAGTGGAACATAAAACAGCTCTTCTTTTATGGCCCCTCCCAAGAATGAGGACCAAAGAGAAAGCTTACAGACACACATAAAAACATTCCTTGCTCAACTGTCTGATCATGCCACCTGTTCATTCCCCCACACCTGGTTGTTTGTGGTCTTGTTTATTCCTCCCTAAAAATGTCCTTTCTGTCTGACCTTTAAGACACTTAGGGATCAGATGGCCAGTGCATTCTCTAATTGCAGTAGTCTCCCCACCCCCATAACATTTCCTTCCTAATGTCTGGACTTCAATGTGGTTTTTTGATACTTTGTAACTCTTGTTTTCTTTTGCTGTCTGACATCTGCGGTGTTGCCTGTTCACCCAAAGTGGTATCTGAAGAGTGGCTAAAGCCAGAAGAGGGCTACAGATACACAATGGAGACCTCTCTTTCTGGAGGTGGGAGGTGACAACTGGCAGCTTGAAGTAATGAAGTCAAAGAATTTTCAGAAGAGTTCGGAAAGAGAGAATAGACTTGGGGTTAGAACCTTCAGTCATATTAGATATTTGAGGAAAATCAAGAAATCCTAGTACTAGTGACATTCAGACAACACAAGCGTTGGCACACTAACCCCTTCTTCATAGTGGAAAATACATGTATAACTTGACTCCCCCAAAACTTACCTACTAGTTGCCCACTGTTGACTAGAAGCCCTACCAATAACATGAACAGTTGGTT